>NW_026636431.1:682500-707500 GCF_028554395.1 Pezoporus wallicus | reverse complement strand
GGTTTTTAATGAGACTTGAACCTAACTGCTTAAGGCAATTGTGAACATGGAAATTAGGCTCTAAGGATACTTAGTTCTTCAGAGGTATGCATTGACCTAGCTTCTGTTTAGGCACCTGCTTCCACATGATGTTTCTTTGAGAGTAAAAGCATTGAGAAATGGGTTTTCTGAAGGGGCTGGTTTTAAAAGTAGATCCATTCTTAAATAAACAGAATGGCTGCTTGCTCAAAATCTTCTTTCTCTGTCCCTGCCTTCTCAATGCAGTAAAAATGGGAAAGCTCTAAAAACAAGGCCAAGTACACCTTACTCATTTAGAGAGGGAGCTGCTACTGTATTAGAGTGTTTTCTTCTCATTGCAAGCCAACATATTCAGCTCATCATGTATCTTCTCTCAGTTATTTGAGAATATAATACCCATTTGTCCCTCTTTATTTCACAGAATGTGTCACTGAAACCCTTGTTGCATGTAAACAGGAGTGTGAATACAAGTTGAAGTATTCTGCTTTCATCTACCGTTGATTTATTTGTTCATTCCTTTGGTATCACAAAGACTTTCTTCACCTGTTATTGCCAAGGAGCAGACAACAACCAAAGAATTCTTGGAGAATAAGGGAACAGTAATGTTAGAAGTCTGACATTGCTGAATTAAGTACTGCATTCAATTTTCTTGGACTAAATCTAGCTATATTTCAGTTTATTAAAAAAAAAATTGAATATTGTTATAAAGATATGAATTCAACTGTAATATTCATCATGTATGGATGTCATGTAGGTATATTTAATATATTTTTAATTATCAGGTATAACTTGAACACTTAACAATAGTTACCAAGGTAAATGCAAATAAAATAATAGTTTCTCCACTGCAAGCATATAGATTGAAATATTCTTTCTGTTCAAAAATAAATTTGGTCATCAGATTAATGTATCGTAGATGATTTGGTTGCTTTCTCATATCACAAAGTCATTATTTGTTTGATTTAGTTGGATGTAACTCTCATCTTCTGAAGACCTAAGAACCTGTGCATGTTACATGAGTCACAGCAGACGTTTCTCCTTCTGATGTGTATCCTGGAGCTCTGGTGAAGGGAAACACTGAAACTAAACCTTGCCAGTTATTTAAACCATCTTTCATTGCAGAAGGTTTTGCATTTTGGGTGGCATGTTTGTGTCATAACCACAACAGTCAATGAGGAGATCGTCATTCAAAGAAGATGGGAGATATTTAGGTTCTCTTTCCACTGAAGCGGTACATAACTTTGAGCAAAATTATTCATCTCCTTTACTTACCCTGTGGTTGAAATGGGTCTAATAAGTCTTATAATTTGTAAGCTTAGTATGCAAATGTGCAAAGCGTGCTTAAAAAATGGCCAGTGAACTTGGAAAGCTGGTTTTCCTATTAAATCTGAAAAAGCAGGTAATGTCAAAGCACAGTCATCTAATTGTGACTTTGCAAACTGTGTGGTGTAAGTATAAATGTGACTCTACGTATTTTCTCTTTGGAAAGCCTTTTTGCCACAAGAAGACTAATGGCAACACTTTCAGCAGGCTGCAGGAGGATAAGATAGCATGCTTGCAGCATTTCTTTGCAGCGTAATTGCAGCATCAATGAACCATGAATTCAGCCTAATTAACATAACTGGAACCACTGCAATCATGCTGCCATTCAATTTAGGTTTTGAACGTTCTGGTGAAGTATCATGGTTCTGCTGTTTATTGTTGGGATGCTATAAGAACTGTCCACTTGCGTTCTTGCTGCTGTCTTGATGTATTTTTAGTATTTCAGGATAGCTAGGGAACTTCAGAAACAGAAGATCGTTGGCTTACTGTTCCATGACTGAATCTACAAGTAATTCTGTATTACTTCTGTAAAAAGTAATGAAACCGTTTAGTGTACTATAAAACTCAGAGTAAATGTACTAAATTTCCAAGTTAGACACAGGTTCTGAATTGTAATGGATAGCTAATGGCGAATAATTCTGGAGTATTTTAAGGACTGCATTCTCAGGATTTTAAAAATAACATTTTCAATTACTCTTTGTAAACACTATACCTAAGAGAAACTTTAAAAAAAAAAAAAAAAAAGCTTGGATTTTTTTAATGTGTTGCTCTGTAAGTATGTGGTTTTTATTGTTACCATTGGTTGTGCTGCAGTAAAATCAGAAAGCCACAGAAACAGATCATGTATCATGGGTCATGGCAACACTGCAAACTAGCTGGCTATTTTTGAATCATAGAATTGTTTGGGTTGGAAGGGACCTTAAAGCTCACCCCGTGCCAACCCCTGTGACACAGGCAGGGACACCTTCCACTAGACCAGGTTGGTCTAAGCCCCATCCAACCTGGCCTTGAACACTGCCAGGGATGGGACAGCCACACCTTCTCTGAGCAACCTGTGCCAGCACCTCACCACCCTCACAGGGAAGAACCTCTTCCTAATATCTAATCTAAATCTCCCCTCTTTCAATTTAAAGGCTTTCATCCTTGTCCTATCCCTACAGGCCCTGAAGTCAAGAAGAACTCAAGGGACTGCTGAAAACCGCATTATCTGGTAAATAGCTGGGACTGTCTAGGAGACTGCCTGCATCTCTCTTGGCCATTAGGAGAGAGATCCTTCACAGTGGGACTGAAGCCACTTCAGTGATGCACCAGAGAAGTTACTTCTGCCAGTTGTGGCAGAACTGAGCTAAAAAGCTTAGGAATCTATGAGTCTATGAATTGCTGCCCTGTTATTTTCAGCTCTTGACTAACTGCAGAAAGGAAAGAATAAAGCTTTTCCTTGCACATGATTTTATGTAGCTATGATCATGCTGTTTTACCACATCTCCATGAATGTCCACTGAAGATCTGTGAAGTAGCCTGGTTATTAATTTGAAAAAAAAAACCAAAACCCCAGCATTTTTAAAAATCTTTCCTAAAAAGCAGTTACATTGAGAAGTTTTATATTAGGAGCTCAAAATGTGAAGTTTGGAAGTTGTTAGAAGTTGTTTGTAGCTACTAGAAATGTTTCCATAGTTGCCTGCTCAGCAAATCTCATGTTTAAGGCCAGGCTGGACAGAGCCTTGGGTGACATAGTTTAGTGGGAGGTGTCCCTGCCCGTGGCAGGGGGGTTGGAACTAGGTGATCTTAAGGTTATTTCCAACCCTAACTATTCTATGATTCTATGAATATCTATATATATAAAATATATAGATATATTTATATATACACAGACACACACTCAAACATGTGTGATAGGTATGAATATACAGAAATTTAAAGAAGTCTGAGCTTGTTAAATAAACAGTTCTGCATTTCCTGAAGGATAGTCATATTGAGAGGAGTTGCCTCCATTAGATAAGGCCAGTTCACTGAAAATAAAAGAGCATGAGTTTCAGGTGGTGGTAGGCAAGTTGTTGATGTGGTGAGCAGGAGTACAGAAGTGGCATATGACTATGCTATTTAATGCTGCTGTGAGGGACAATTGTTCGCAGCCTCTTTGCGTTGCAGTTATTTAGGAGATTTTTACCCCAAGGTGGTTTGTAATGCAGTAGTCTTATCTGGAAACAATGAATGATGGGTATGACCAGGATATCTTTTGAGAGGATGGGGTATTCAACTAGATGATTGATAGCCTTTTTTTGAACCATATGTAGTGTAATAATCCCTTGGCGGTGTGCATTCTGGAAGGGCTCCAGTGTCACAGGTTGGATGAGTGAATTATAGAATCATTTAGTTTAGTAAAAACCCTTTAAGATCATTGAGTCCAGCTGTGGTTTCAGAGCAGGTGCTTGCTAGAATAATACGATACAGTAATTTTAGGAATATATCCCAGGGTTGTTTCCTTTGTTTTGAGGATCTTCTGCATTTTTCTTGGGTTTATGTTCATCCCTTTTTATTCATGTGGCTGATTTCAGAAAATTCTTTATTCATGTTGACTTTCAGATGCTAGATTTCCATTTGTTCATTGCTTTTTTCCCCCCTAGTAATCTTAACTTTGGAAGTTATTTGTTATGCTTTTCACTCTAAGCATCTAAGTATAAATTTAGTATTAGATAACTGCAGACCTTTTGAAATAGCCATCTTGGTCATGTTGTTTCCTTCCGTGTCCTGATGTGACTGTCAGCATCTGAGATCGGATGAAACTCTTTCGTATGTTTCTCCTGGAGTGACTGTTGAATTTATCACTGATCTTTCTACTCTTTGCTTTTCTCTTTAAGATGCTTAGTGTTTGTTGAGAGGTGGGCACTTTCTTCAACCTCCTTCTACTTCTAATGCAAAAACTGTATTATTTTTCCCCAAAACACGTTCTCTGCTTGTGGCCATCTGATGGATGTGTAACAAAACTAAGCACTGGTTCTTATCTGTTAGGATGTCAGGGTAAGCTCATGGCGTAGACTCATGGATGTCTGTTAGGATTTGCAAGCCTTCAAAGGCTCATAGAATTCAAATGTGTGCCTGGAATTTTCTTAAGCAACAAGATCATACAGACTTAAATGTTTTATAAGATTCATTCTTCCTTTCATGGGATCATATCTGAGAGTTTAGCTTAGCATTGCCTGTATTCAAGGCTGTTCGTGGATTTGTGGGGCCACTAATACAGTGAGATGCTTTTCAAGAAGGTAGTTAAATGTACTAAATGAATGTGAGTGATCAAACTGACCTCAGCACTAGTGAGACTTCTTGTGTTCCTGTGTTGAAGGGGGGAGGTGATCTGGGAGCATCGCAGAAGAGCTGAAGTTGGAGAAGTCTGAGCATGGTAGTTGGAGTAGAATGACTGGCTGATGAGTTGTTTCTCTTTTTTTGTGATCTATTGGGTTGCTGATCTAGTTTTTTACAAGTTGTAAATTAACAGATGAGTACCTGATGTAGAACATACCCCTCTAGTTTTGCATCAATCTGTGATTAATGTCCTATGTATAACTCAGTCAGTGAATAAGAAAGTGACAAAATCAGACCCTCTTCAGAAATGACTCTTCTTAACTCTAGCCTGTGAACAAGCTACAGTGGCTGCGGTATGGTCTGGCAAGCTTGCTGTCGTAATTCTCGGGTTCAGGTGCTGGTTAGTCTTTCTTTTCTCAGAATGCTTAATACACATTTTAGCTGAGATTCCCCAGTTGAACACTTATTAATAATGGGGTCAAGCAAAGGGCTGGCTGCGGCTGAGGAAGATTTGAAGGAAGTGGAGAGAATAGCTAAAGTGGTTGGTTCCTGGAAGATCGAGTCTGTGATTCATCCATTTGGAAATGAAGGAGGAGAAAGCAGTGCCAGTTAAATATCACAAAAGGTTATGATAAGCATCTAAATATCTGGAGAGATCACAGTCTTTCAGCATCTTTATTCCCTGCAGCTGCAATATGTAAACTCAGGAAGATGACTGAACATTGATACTTAGTCACGCTTGTTACTGAATGCAGTTACTGAGAATTGACAGAAGAAAATATTTTTGAGAGGAGTTTCCAAGGAGAGTTCATATTTCTAGTTTAGTGTGCAGCAAAGCCAGTGCATTTGAATGGCTTTCAGATCTGGTAGAGAGACAGAGTAATGGCTTTATGGTAAAATATTGCAAAGGAAATAATCAGTCTCCTTCAGAACCAGTTTTTCTCTTTTCCTTCTCTTTTCCTTCTCATTTCCTTTCCTTTTCCTTCTCTTTTCCTTCTCATTTCCTTTCCTTTCCTTTTCCTTCTCTTTTCCGTTCCTTTTCCTTCTCATTTCCCTTCCTTTCCCTTCGCTTCCCCTCCTCTGTTGTTTGTAGATGCAAATTCTGAAGTGACTCAGACCAAATGTCAGAAGTAATTTGAGTGTTTGGTATTTTAAATCTAATAGCTCTGTTTCCACAAGAACTCTTGCACACATTCTTGGACACTTTTAAAACATTGATATATATAGTTTTCTGGTTTTTATACAAATGCTTGAAATAAGGATTTTGAAGGCACTAAAAAATTTAAGTTGGTCATTCTGCTGAAATAATTTTTTTAAAAATCTTAAGGATATATGTCTGTAGACAAATACAGACCTTTCCTCTGTATGCTGTTTGAAGATGTTTTCAGGCTGTGTGAGTGCAAAATAATTGCAAATTTTCACCTTTGATATCTATAACTGTCTTACTATTCTGAGAATTTTTTTAATGATTCATTGTTGCGCACTGACTGAGTAAATTAAGGAATATTTTAAGGAGAGACATATAGAAAAAAAACAAAATTGTTCATGATGACTTCACTCCATGTACCTCATGGAAATAGCTTTAGTTGAAATAAGAAATAGGCAAATCCATAGGTAAATAGGAAGAGAAATTGTCGTAAGCTAAGAGCATGGTGATTAATGATCAACTGAAAAAGGGAGCTGAAATTTTGTTTTGGGGACTTTGACCTAATGCAGTAACTGGTGAGCAAACCCTAGCCATTGTGGTTCCTACTGCCTTGCAAGACACTGTGCAATCGTGTCAATATGGGTTATTTTTTAGGTTATTAAATAGATCGTGTTAATACCAAGTCTCTTCTTCACCTGTAGGCGTCATAGGCTGTCACTTGCCCTTATCTCAAATCTCAAAAGCATCCATTGTCCCGATGTCTTCCTTCTCTCTAGCCAGGTCCATTCGCTACTAGTGAATGTCTGTCTGCTCCCACTATTGTTCAGTGAGATCAGCCAGGGAACTGTGTGTGTCACTCGCTAACTGGTGGTGCTCACTTGTGCTTGCTCACCTTGACAGCACCGTGCTGCTGTGTGAGGGATGGGCTCTGGGACAGTCCATTGCCTTTGGCTGTGGCAGTGTCTGCTCCAAGCTATTTTTTGAACATCCAAAGGAGCACATCCCCATTAAAAAACACCACCAACAAAAGAGCACTTTGATTAATTTTTTAGGGTAATTGCCTCTTAAAAGACTCTGAAAACTGGTTTTCAATTAACAATCTAGTTTACATAAAAGGTGCGTATTGATGAACATAGTCCATGACTTCTTGCTTAGTTCCATTATTCTCCTCTTATTCATATGCAGAAGCTAAGGTTTCCAGTGATCTCACTGTTTATCAAAATCCAAGGTACTTAGAGGTTAATGTTTTTCTTATATTCTGGTGAGAGTTTTATCTCCTGTTTTCTTCACAAAGGACAATAAAGGAAAAGGAAAAATATGCTACCAGAAAGCACCTTAAGGTACAGATGACCCATCAAAAATTAGCTGAATGGGTTTGTGAGAGCTGGAAATTTCCCTAATGCTTTTTTGGCATATAGTGCTTCTGAATATCTGACAGCCAGATATTTTCCTATTTGTGTTCAGAACTATTTTCAATGCCAAATATTGCTGATTGACAAATTCGATACGAATTGCCTATTATGCCATGAGCCCTCCTCTTGCAACATGCTCAAACCCTTGTTTAGCACTGTGATAGCAAAGTGGTCAGCATTTCACATGAGTGGTTCAGTAGCCTTTTTGTATGTGCAGGAAGAGCATAATAAAATATGTATGTGTAGTATAACTAGGATGCAGTGCCTTCCTGCAGTAGGGGCACATTTAATTTGGAGAAGGGGAATAGGTACAGTAGGAAAAGATGAAATGCTGATCTTAGTACTAAGAAGTTTCTCAGTACCAAAGGTGATGCAGCAGCATAATAAAACGGAAACAGGATTGAGGTGTTTACGCTTATTCACGTGAGTACTGATGGAACACCTGCTGAATTAACCATACAGTCCTCCTTATATATATGATCCTGTGCCTTACCTCCAAATCAGAGCCAGTTATGTTAGAATAGCTGATTACACTCAAATTGTGGAGGGGATTTTTTTCCCCAGAAATTGGTTCTATAAAAAACAGGCTTATTTTAAGAATTCTGACTTCAGACAAATAATCTAAAATTGACGCTTGATTGAAGCAAACGAACCAAACACAATTTATTGCTTGCTCCAAATTGTAGTGAGAATATTTCCCTTCTGTTTGAAGGACCTTCTAAAAATGTTCCAGTGGTTATTAATAGTAACTTGAGTGACTTGGAGGTATATACATATTTTGTATCAGAAATATTAAAAAAAAAAACCAGTCTAAAGATCACCCGATTGTGACATACTGGATGTGAGACATCAAATTGTCCATCCGAACTTCATCTAAAAATTGTAGCTATATCTTTCCAGTTTGTAGGCATATTCTACTATGAATATACATTAAATATGAATTTATTTAGCAGCATGATTATAAGCCTTCTCTTTGTGGTGAAGTATTCTTAATGCATTAGAATGAATAAGTGCCTACAAAAAGCTGAAATTTATGACTTGAGTCTACTTTGCCTTAAGTGTCACAGTGAGCTGGGTTTTCTATTAGTGAAGGACCACAGAACATGAAAGTCTAGCTCTATGCTGAGGCCGAGATTAGATCTGAATGCAAGGAAGAACAACAAAGGTCCACAAACTATCTGAAATCTGCAAATACTTCCTGTGCTTAACCTACACTTTCATTGCGTGACTGTAAAGAACAGCAAATCTTTGTTCGTTTCCTTCTCAGTTCCCATTCAGTTAGTTCAGAGACGTAGGAGAAAGGTTGTGGAGAGCAATTTTGTTATCAGTCTTCCTACAGTTTCCATCTGATTCTGTCAAGAGTGAGTATATCAAAACCATGAGCTTAGAGCAACTTCTAACCATCAAAAAGGTTTGTAAAAATCGTTATATATATATATATGCACATATATAACATATAAATGAATATAAACATTGGTTAGGACTGTAAGTTCTTTTATATCTTTGAAGTTTAGCTGGTACTAGAGATGGTAAGAACCTAAGCTCTGCTTTTGTATTCAAGAGAGAATTACATCTACCTTAGGTAGAATGGGGAAGAAGCAAGTGTTTATCTTGGGAAGATCCCAGAATGTTCAAGTGGGGTGATTAGCTACAAAGTCATTCTGGTTCATTCATTTATGAAGACCCATTAGGACATTTCTTAGATCTATATTCCAGAAGGCTTTGCTACTCACCATGGTTAAATACAGAGTACAGTTTCAGGAATGCTTCTCTCATCCTTTGTGCCTGTCAGGAAAATGTTGGTTTAGCAGCCTCAAGGTGGTCTGGTGGTTTTGTTCACAGGTAGAATCATTTGCCATAGGTTCAGTGATTCTTGTAGGGAGTAGAGAAGACTATAGTATACATTACTTAGAGCTGGAAATATGTCAAGAAAAATGGTTCATGGATTCTCACAGCTCAGCGTGTGGTAATTTGAATCTGAAATAAATTAATAGAGTAATCTTGTTTGTGAACCATCAGCTGCAGAGGTATTTATTCTATATTCTAGAGGTATTTCTATTCTATTCTATGATTCTTTGATTCTGTGATTATGAAAGAACTTGTGTCCTGTTTACTAGAAACACCTGTATGTAAAGCTTTGTTATAACTGCTCAGACACACTGAATGAGGCTTCTCTGACTCAAAACAAAATAGAAAAAAAATATATATGAAACGTCCCAACCATCATACTGATTCTTCTTTTACATCTCAACAAGGTTACTCTTTTGGAAAACCCTTGTAAAAGAAATCCACTCTTTTCACTTTTAAAGCCATTCATGTGGCGACAAACTACCATTCTTCCATTTATATCTGTATCCATCCATTTAAAAGCTAAAGTTTTCCAGCTTCTTGGGTTTATAGCCAGCTGGCTGATGTATGTAACATGAACATATTCTGACTGCGTGAAATGTTTTGTCTCATTTAACCCGTAATTGTAATGTTCACTCTAGGCCACAGCTCACCTGCATGTATTTAGCATGTACAAGTTCCCGCAATCGCAACTTGCCATCTTCTTATGTCTGTACAATTTACTGTTTTTAGCTAAAAGTTAATTAAAAAAAAAACAAACAAAACCTCAACCCCAAAACCATGCCACCCCCCCCCCCCCCCCCCCCCCCCCCCCCCCCCCCCAAACCCTTCCTGGGATGGAGCTGGATAAAACAAGTATGTTCAAGTTGGTAGGCCATAGCTGAGCCAGCTCCTGTGGGACCAGTGCCCATGTTTTGGCATTTACAATAAACTTTAGAATGACTTTTTAACACAAATGCTTTAATAGCAATTGGGGAGGGAGAGGCAAGGCAGGGAAGAAGGACATACATACTGTTTTATGAATTCTAGATTGCAGATTTTTCTCAAAAGTAGTCTGATAAGCTATACCTGGTTTTTAGCAAATTGCTGCAGTCTTAGAAATCAAAGTAAAAAAAAAATTCACTGGAAGTGAAACTCTGAAATGTCTGCCCTGAATTACTGAACATCAATGAGAAGTTTACATTCAAAGAAAGCGTGAACATTAAAATTTGTTAGCATACTTTGGCTTTGTAAGAAATACATTATATTATTTATTGTTTATGCTCCATTGCTGGGTTCTAAGAGAGGCAATAGAACCATTAATTAATAGTAGTAATCCTGGGTAATGTCATAATAAGCAATACAACATATTAAAGCACATTTACTTCTTGCCAGCTATCAGGAGGAACCTTTACATATTTTAAAGGGCCATTAAGTTTGTTTACATACTGAGTTGAAGCTGGTATGCTTTGCTTCTAGTAGAACTGTCATTGGCAGGGGCTGAACCAGACCATAGTACTTGACTCCGATGGTATTGAATTTCCCAGCCGTTGTGGGCAGTCAGTAATATATTGCTGCTACTTCAAGGCTGCCTGTCTCTCTGGGATAGTGGGTACAAACCAAAACCATGTAGTCCTCAAAGCTAGGGTGTTTGGGGGTTACTGTCATAAAAATGAAAATAACTGAAATTATATATATCAGAATCAATTTTCCACAATGGAAAAGGTGGTCTATGAATGCAAACTGTGCCTTCAGGTATATTACCTAGCAGAACAACAAAAATGTGCTGGGCTTTAAATTGTACTAGTAATCTGGAAAGGATTTTCTGACTGGAGCTATGTTAAGTGTTAATAGTGAAACCTGGGTACTTTTTCCTTTGATCTCTACTCAAGCTCATATAGAATAATAGGATCAAAATAAAATGCCATTTATATGAACACCTTATTCTTTTGATCTTGGCACAAAAATTTCTGTCTCCAGCTACAACTTAGCAAGCAGTGCATCTGCTCATTTTAGTTGGACCTTCTAGTTTGTCATAACTTTTAACAAATGGTGTTGCAGCCAATTTTTTGTGTAGTTCATGAACTTAGTTGTAATTTTTGCCCAGAGTCTTTAACTGCATTTTCAAAAGAACTGAGAATAAGGTAAGTGGGACCTGTAAACGGGTGACTTATGGTCAGTTGTGGATATGTATGTTGAATATATAATGTAAACATTTGGATGGTGCTACATTTCAAATTATAATGTTAATTGTTCTTTGACCACTTGATCACCAAAACTGTGATATTAGTGTACTCTGAATAAGAGAGACTGTATGGGCACATCACCCCAAGAATAGTTGGAGTAATTGTATGGGCACATCACCCCAAGAATAGTTGGAGTAATTGTGATTATAGGTGCTAAATTTTGGACCCCAGCTTTTTCCATCAGGAAGGTGATATGCCCCATGGTGTCTGGGTGGGAACCAAGCCTTTCTCTTCATTGCCTCCTCCTCCGCAGGAAAGACTATAAAAGTATTACAGCTGGATACCCTTGCTTTCATGTAGAGATGTACAAGACAGATAATCCACGGGTGAACATGAGTACCTTTCAGCTCTTTATTCCCTGGGTTTGATAGTCAGGAGTGTTTCTTTGGAAGTCATTATTGCAAGCACTTAAAGCTGCTTCTTCATGCTCTTTCAAATCTCTTACTAAAATTCTTCACCAAAGGCTTTGACTGCGTGGAAACAGCTGAGCTGTATTTATTATGATGATTGATTGTGTCTCATTGTGATCCCTGCTTCAGTTGTCATAACCTCCAAGAGTAGACGGGATGGGCATGAAGCACTGTGCCACCTGAAAGCAAATAAACTGAAGTCCTGCAGTTCGCCAGTGTCATAATTGCTGCTGTCCAGGAAGAGGGATTAGTGAGTGTGAAGAAACCCTAGCTAGGAGAGAACCTGTGCCCAAGCAGTATCTTGGGTGTCAAATGTCTCTCTCAAGCTTTGCATCCCACTGTAATTTATATTTAGCTATTATGCTTATTAGATAGGAACAGTCAGCTTGTTGTACACTATATGCAAGGAACACCACTGTGTAAGGCCTGGGTAACCGTTTAGGCTCTTGCTGAAATGGCTGCAGTTGAGGCTGCTGCACGTGAGCTATCTTCCAACACATTGTGTTGTAAACTTAGCTGAATCTCTATAGTCTGTTATGAAGCCAGGAGTATTGCAGAAAGCCATAACCATGGCCATAACCTATAACCTTAGTCTTACAAAATACTGCATATTCATTATGTGCAATAGAGATACCAAGCTAGTTTGAGCACCAGAAGCAGTGTAGACATATTTGCGCACTAGGTTTAATGCATCCTGCTGAGATCAGGTCTCCAAGCCAGTCTGTCTTCAGTCCTTCCGTAAATTAGTACAGTACTTCTGTAAGAAAGTTTCTGCTGTAGTTGTTTAAAAGGTGGTAAATATCTCTGCAGCTCTCAACTGAACAATGTCCATGTTCATCTTTTACCACTTCTCACTTTGTAGCCCAGAATTCAGACCTACCTTTTTTCATTACCTCATAGCATACCTTGGAGCAGCTTTCCAATACCTAAAGGGGCATACAAGAAATCTGGAGAGGGACTTTTTACAAGGGCAGGTAGTGACAGGACAAGGGGGAATGTCTTTAAACTGAGAGGGCAGATTCAGATTAGCTATCAGGAAAAAATTCTTTAGCATGACAATGGTGAGGCACTGGATCAGCTTGCCCGGAGAAGCTGTGGATGTCCCATCCCTAAAAGTGTTCAGGGCCAGGCTGGACAAGGCATTGAGCAACCTGGTGTAGTGGATGGCAGGTTGAAACTGGACAATCTTTATTGTACCTTCCAATCCAAACTATTCTAATATTCATTTTATGGTTCTGTGATCAATTAAAGGAGGGATGTAGGACTCTGGACAAGGAGTTAAAAAGCTACAAAGATTCATAGGTTTTTTTCTCCTTACAATAAAAATGTGATTACCCTACTTCTGCAGTTAGCATGAAGCAGATTGGCTCTGCCATGAAGTTGGTGGGGTATGAGTTAATACAAGGTAGTAAAGGAATAATAATAAAGTAAAACAGGAAAGTCCACAGTCTTTTATGACAAAAGGAGTATGATCCTGTTGCAGTCTAAGGCCCTGCTGCAAGTAGTATTTTCTGATGCCTGAATAAGTGCAATTTACA
The DNA here is from genome assembly GCF_028554395.1 of Pezoporus wallicus. Taxonomy (NCBI): domain Eukaryota; kingdom Metazoa; phylum Chordata; class Aves; order Psittaciformes; family Psittacidae; genus Pezoporus; species Pezoporus wallicus. The sequence continues at coordinate 694,279 of NW_026636431.1, read as the reverse complement.
TATGTACAAAGTGTATGAATAAAGTTACAAAAGTATGCATAGTAGTTTACTTTTTTTTTCCTTGAAAGTAATTTGCTATTGTTCAGACTTAAAGTTTTCACTGGTTTTGTTTCCAAAACCCCAGAAGGAAGAAAAAAACAAAAGTCCAGAAAGGCAAAAAGGGATATGTTCTCATTTCAGTTCACAGAATTTCCTGCCTTTAAACAATACAAATATATGCCCTTAGGTTTCCTACGTGCTGGAAGGATACTGAATCCTTGAAACAGATCAAATTAAAAGCAAGTCCACTATAGCAACAGGGAGTTTTACCAGCACATCCAATAGATCTCAGCAAGAATTCACTGGTTTTTAAGTGTGTTGCCAAGCCTTAGAAAATCCTAAAATGTTGACTCCATAAATGAATAAACACTCAAAAGCAGCAAGAAAATTCTAGGCTGAATTTGGCACAGTGAAAATCTGGTGTTTAATAATTGTTCCCTATTCATTACAGGCCCCATAAAAGCTATTATTTAATAGAACTTTGAGATGTATTCACAAGCAGAACAGACATGGACATTGGCTGTGTAAAACTTTTTAAAGTACATTGCTTCCCTCAGTTACGGTTACATGTTTGATGGGCTGAATTTGTTGCTCCCCACACTCAGGGTGGAACATATGAAGATCATGGGGGCAGCTGGCAGTAGCTGTCACCAAAGAGTGTGGCAGGTCGAGGAACCGGCATCCTGGGAAGTGGCGACTTGGGCATAGCAGGAGGGAGAAGCTGAAGAAACTTCTCCTTGGTGTTGTTAAATGCTTTAATTTTATCATTTGCTTTTAAATTCACACATGCGGGCCTTTTTTTCACCTTTTTGACCTCTTTCAATAGAAACCTCAAAATGCCATACTGAGAGTACTGCTCTCCACAGTCATGTAGGGTGTATTTGTACGGATGATGGTCAGAATTGTAGAAGCAAGGCACTGGGGTGAACAGTCATGGTCAAGCTCTTTGCATCTCCAAGGCTTCTTTTTTTTTTAATTATTTTTTTTTAATATATTTAATACAGTAATGTTCAAGATGACCAAATCCTGCTGCAGAGCAATTCACAAGCCTCTGTGTATTTATAGGGTAGGCACTATCCTTCCCATTGTCCATTATGCAGATTGTCACCAAGATGGTAACTCAGCATACAAGGGTAAGATTCCTGTTTGTTTTGATACTGTTTTCTCCTTTTTGCAACATATTTCTCTTCTTGTTTTACAGTCTTTAATACCATAGGTAGATCAGTGATGAGCCACAAGCATTTACAGAATTTGGAGATGCAGATTCCCTGAGGAGTCTTTTAGTGCCTGCATGCTGAAAGGCATCGCTGTCATCCAGTTTTATACCAGAAAAAGGGATTCCCACTTATTTTTATCCCCTTTAATGACACTGCTTCTATCAGTAATTACATTTTCAGAGTTTTCTGACAACAGCTTGATCAGAGCATATGGCCATTCTAGTTCTAGAGATGGAGAGAAACTTTTGGTGTTTGAACAGTGACACACTGATGCACTGGCAAAGTAGGGATTAAGACTCAGTGTTTCCTCTAAACCACACTGGCTAGGTGAGGTACAAGTGCAGACACAATAAAACTTCAATTGTAGTGCAAAGAAATTGCAAGTAAATCTGATAACAATAACACATTTTCAAATGGAGGTCAAAATCTCTGCATTACCTCGTGGTCCTCAGGGTCAGAGACAGTTGACTGGAGCATCTGATTTGAATGCCCTGGGGCTGAGATATCTCAGCAATAGCCCTATGTTTTTCTTACCATTTGAATGTTGTATGGATGACAAAATGGGGTTTATTTTTTTGTGTGCATACAATTATTATTAATTAATTTCTCTAGCTTCTTCAGATAAAACTTCCTTCACTTAAACCTTCCAGTGAAAGCAGGCTTCATTGCTTATATATTTCTTGGGCTACCTGAGAAAGTGTTAAATAATTAAGGTAAAATATGTGTTTTCCTGAGAAACACAGAAGTTTGCATTTTCACAGTTGAGTGAATTATCAAAACCAGATGTGAGCAAGTGGAACATTTTACATAAATTTATTAAAGTCATTATTTACCTGTAAGTTATAAGAAGGACTTAGTTGCACTAGTTTGTTGCCAGTATGCACTGCCAATAATCTGCCAAAAAGCAGCTTGCTGGCAAAATCACTGAAATGGTTAGCTTATGCTTGCACAGAACATTACAACTCTGAGTCAAATGAAAGCCTACTATAAACAAACTCTTTGATGGTGGATTCACTGGAATATGGTATTGATGTATGGTATACAGTTTATATGGATTATGTATACTGTGCAAGGAATATGGGTATATATTAATGGTAACTTAATATGTGATCAGTTAGGACAGTTACTGTTTTCAGTGTTCACTATGAATAAGAGCACACAGCAACTGCTCAGTTTTAAAATAGACTATTCACATGCAGCCCAGAGCACTAGCATACTATTTGTTCAATTAATACAGAAAGGCTATTGAAAATGTACAATATCTGACATCTACACAGAGTAATTTTAAAGGCAACTTTTCTTCTAGGAGCAATTTATACATTACATAAACTTATATTTTTCATCCAAGTATCATTTCAAGAATAGCAAGCTTAAATATTGGAGGCCATAGGGAAACATAATATTACGATAATGTTCTTTGGTGTGGTTTGGAAGGTTTTAGGAAACATTTGGAAGTATTTTTCTCATAAAATCACTTAACTATTGAAGTGTTGTGATAGCACTCCCTTCTGCATCGCGTATGTTACAAAACAGCCTATTTAAAGGGGACATCCATCGTACATATCCTGATTAGAAGTAGTTCCACAAAACAGGAAATTATATGTTATAGGATCCTGGTATTAATTTTAATTTAAAATAAAATAAAAGACAAGATGATTTGAGGTGTGATATCAGTTTTCAAATACCCATTTCCAATTCTTAGCAAGAAGAGATGCTGTATTTTGTGGAGCTATATGTGAAATCTGCATTTTCTAAATAAGTACTCAAGTGTTGAGCTGTTTTTTTCTGTTTAAGTAAGCACTAATAAACATGACCAATCCTTTAGGATTCTTAAGAACCTTAAAAACCTTGCAGTTCTCAGAAGCCTAACTATTTTTCCCCATAGTGTAGTTCATTCTTTTGAACTTCTGCAGAAGCAGAACTTAAATCAACAATTTCTAAATTTCTGGCAGTTGTTATCAAGGGGACTCTAAGGTCTCCAAAAGTGTATCTTTTACTTTGCAGTGTCAGTGCAGCAGATCTATACAGTCCTGATGTTTAATTATAGAGAAAATTACTTTTTTTTTTCCCTCCAAACTATCAATTAATTCATGTTTTCATATCTTGCACAAAATAATGCGGAAGTTATTTTCATCTGTTATTAAATATGTATTTTAGTTCATTACCATCTTTCTGAGGAGTTTTTAAATTATCACCATTTCATTTGTTGAGAATGATGTTCTTAGAAATTACAACTGCACAGATCCTTACATTTCGTGTTAAAGGATTTCAGGGAATTGAAAATGTGAATTCAGAAATAATATACATAGGATCAAGCTCAGTCTTTCTTGAAGTCAAAGAGAGCTTTGCCTTTGACTTCAGTGGGTCCAGAGTCTCCCTTTCAGTGTTAAAATGCAGAGTAATCACTATCTGATACGTTTTTCTGCTGACCTAAGGCACATAAGATATTGTTGAAGTAATTTCTCAGGGGTAAATATATAACAAAATGGACTAATCCCACAAGTACTAGATTAGACTAGATGTGCTTTTGGCTGAAATGATGTCCAGCAAGAGCAGCAGCAGAGATTACTCAAAAACAGACTTTCAGCAATGTGTTTGTTTTGGAGTAGTTTCACTTGCCTTTGCTCCTGTTTTCAATAGTTTCACTGCAGGCTTGTGTTCTGGAAGGTAGTACCTTTCCATGTAATAGGGGGAATAAAAGCTGAAGAATGCTTTAGTTAAAATCTTGGTCATCTAGAATATAGGCTTTACAGTGTATTTTGAGCAGTAATCTTAATGTTAGAAATTCAAGCGTAATATTGAGGGGAAAGTTAGAGATCAGTTTAACCCTCCACCTCATAATTGAGGTACGGATATGACATCTTAGTAAACTAACAGGAGTGTTGCTGAATCAGAGTGAAACTAGATTGGAAATAAAGTGTAAACGCTAAGTAAAAGTGGGAATTTTGGCAGTATCAAATACAGATACTAGATATTGAGGATTTTTTCTCAGAAATTATTCATAAAAATAGGCGGAAATTGTGCTTTGAAGAATCAGAATTACCTTCTACTCTCTTTTCTGTTGACATCTTTCATCTCCTGCTGGTCTCATCTTCCTTCTCCACTCCAACAAACCAATGTATCACTTGAGTCAAAAGCAACTGCTTGCAGTTGATCTGGATCCAGACTCTGTTCTCCGGGACCATCTCTGGACCCTCCCTGCTAATCAGGCACACCGCTGGAGTAACAAGGGTTTTTGCAGTCAGCTTATTTGTTGCTAACCCAGCAATATTTTGGCTGATTTTGCAGAAAGAAATCAGACCTCATGATATTCCTCCCTGGTGTATCTGTTGTATAGATTACATACCACTTCCCTCTTTCTGGCCAGGATACAAACATCGAGAAGGAAGATGTCCTGCTGCTGCTCTCACCTTTAGCTCTCTCCCATGTTGTTCACCTTGTAGTCCTTCTTGCAAGCTGCTGCTAGCTGCAACACCTCTCACAAACTTAATATCTGAGTGTAAAATCTCCATCCTTGGCCATTGACAGGATGAGCTTTGAGCAACCTAGTCCAACTGGATGACCTTTGAGCAGAAGGTTGGACCAGAGCCCTTCCAACCTCAGTGATTCCCTGGGTCTGTGCTGTATTTCTCCTGTCATGGAAGATAGTTGAAAGAAAATAATGATCACAACTCAAATAATATCTCATATATCTTGCAGCTTGCAAACACGGAAACCAGTGTAAACCATAATTACTCAGGAAAATATATTTTCTACTGTGGGAAGGCAAGCCCAGATACAGACCTTGTATTTTCTTTGCTGTGCCCTTCCGAGTGCTAAATCTTGGCTCTGTTCAGTTTTCTTTCTGTTCTCTCTCTTTGCTGCTAATCCTTGTCCATGCTTCCAAGGCTCTAATATTTATATGGCATTATCTGTGTTAGAGATTACTGCTGACAAGTAATCTTTTCTGTCTTCTGAATGAAGACTTGCAACCATTGCTAAAGAGCAGAAAGTGAAATTAGATCTCTGAAAGTCTGTGACAGCGTCAATAAACCCTAATATCATTTCCCTAAATACTGAAAAACTTATTTCAAGTTTTATGTTTGAACAGTAGCATAGCTTTGGGACACCTGATCACACTCAGCAACTCTTTTTAGCTGTAGACAGTAGTTGCAGAGAAAAAAAAATCAAGAACAAAATTACTGAACTGAGTCTTGCCTCCCAGTTTTTCCATTTGTTGCCATCTTTTGAGAAGTAGGTAAATATAAATGCATCAGTTTTACTGCTATCAGGTGATTTATAACAATGAATATTAAAAATATATATGTATATGTAAATAAGAACACCAAGTAATTGCTGTCTGTTCCAGTTTGGTTTCCAAAGAACTACTTTCATGACCTTGGTTGTGTTTTTTTTCCTTAGAATAGAGTGGGCAAAATTCTGACTCCTGAGAAAGCTCAGAGATATCCAACTGTGGTATTTGTACAGTGCTTGGCCAGTAATATGTGTGCACAGGGACTCTTCATCAGGGACTGTAGCACTAGGACAAGGGGTAATGAGTGTTTAAACAGGGGAAGTTCGAGTTAGATATAAGGAAGAAGTTCTTTACTGTGAGGGTGGTGAGGCACTGGAGCAGACTGCCCAAAAAAGTGGCAAATGCTCCATCCCTAGCAGTGTTCAAGGCCAGGTTGGACAGAGCTTTGGGGAACATGGTGCAGTGTGAGGAGTCCCTGCTCATGGCAGGGCGGTTGGAACTAGATGATCTTAAAGTGCTTTCCAGCCCAAACCATTCTATGATTCTATGGTTGTATAGTTTTGCATATATTTGTAGTAATTGTAGGAAGAAATTCATCTTGGGAAAAGGATAAATTCAAGGAAGCAGAAAGAAAGGAAGTGCAAAAGTAGAATGTCTTAGTTACTGAAAATGGCAAAAATGACTGTCCACTGCAGCCTTTATAAGCCAAATGGACTCCAGGTGTTAGAATAACAAAAGCTCTCTACAGTGTTTTAAGTCATATAAATTCTACTAGAAATATTGCAGTTAGCAAAGAGACATTTATGATCATGTTTAAAGAAAGATTATCAGACAATGAGTTTGCTAAGTTGTAAGTTGTAAGCTGTGACAGTGCATCAGCGATGAAGCAAATGCAGTGGCTCTAAAATGTGTGTGCTCCAGCTCCAAGGCCTGGGAGAGGTTTCTAACATATCTGATCATGACCGTCTCCTTTTATTATTTTTAAACTTTTTGATGGTGATATAATAAAAAAAAAAAAAAATCCATTGCATTTTCAGCAGTATTTTTTAACTTTGCTTCCAAATGTAGCTACAGTTCCAGAAAGGCCAGGTTTTATGAATTCAGATTCGTTTTTTTTCTTAATAGCTTATATCCATTCTTTCAAATTGTCCTTCCTTATAGAGATCAGCTATTCAAACCACTATACGGCACACAGAACTTGCTTGTACAGTTTGATCTAACTTAAACCAGCACTCCAGTTAGTCTTTCTAATGTGGTTTCTATTTGTTGAGCAGTGACATCATGGCCTTTCCATTTTTTTGTTGTTTTTTTTTTTAATAAAATGGTGCACAAAGTGACTTTTGATGCCATGAAAAAAAAAACAAACAAAAACCCAAACAATTCCTGTAAGTAATTTTTCATTGGGGCAAATGAAGTGCTGTGAATAAACACGTACAATGTAACATGGCAACATGTTATGGAGAAGCTGGGGAAAACGCACATGTCTGCTTCAGGGAAAAGAATGTAGGTTTCCTCAGAGAGGGGTTTCATAGCATAAGTGAAAATAAAATACATAATACATAGATGGGGCATTTTTTTTTTAAAAAAGGTGTTATTAAAAATGGCAAATATTTAGGTTGAAACTCTGACTTTTAATATATGGGAGTTTTATTACATATGGGCATAGTTTAATTTTTATCCCATCTTTTTAACTAAACATCTATACTCACTATGCAAAAAAAGAAAGTTTTCAAGGCTTACTCTTTAGAGTCTTAATAAAGTTTGAAAATTTACTGTTGCGTGTGTCTGAGATCCTCAAAAATAAGAATAAATTAGGTTTTGAAAGTCTTGAAAACAAGTTGTGATGCTAATTAGTTATCTAAGTCTCTGTTCTAAACTTAAGTGTGTAAATATATCTGAGTTATGCATAAAAGTAAAACATATTTATGTTTTTTTTAAATATTGGGGACAGTACCTCATAGAATCTGTTGCAAATGTTAATATTTGTATGCTTTGGTGATTTTTTTTTTCTGGAAACTTTCACATGTAGAAGATTTCACTACAAGAAGTTAATAATAAAATACTTCTCCCATATGAAAAATAGAATGCTATGGCATTTTTCATTTTATGTGATTAATGTGTCTTGTAACTAAAGTTGAGAAAAATGGTGCATCTCTCTCAACAACTAAGTTCTACCTAACTGCTGCAGTAGCTGTCTAGCTTGTTTTTTAGGATCATGGAACCCTAGAGTGGTTTTGGTTGGAAGAACCCTTAAAGTTCACTTAGTTCCAGCCCCCCTGCATGGGCAGGGACACCTTCCAATAGACCAGGTTGCTCAAAGTCCTGTCCAGCCTGGCCTTGAACACTGTCAGGGCTGGAGCAGCCACAGCTTCTCTGGGTAACCCATGCCAGTGTCTCAGCCCCATGACTTTGAAGAACTTCTTTCTTATATCTAGCCTTTTATGCCTGTGTCTACTCCTGCCCTGGCTCTGCTATTCCATAGCCAGCCTCTCTGAGGTTGTATGTTCTGAAACTTAGATAAATATAGATGAAATTGAAATTTAGATTATTTTTGTGGAAGGGAGTTGATACTGGTTCCAAATAAAACACTGGAGCACTTGATTTTTTTCTCCGGGTTATAGACTTCTGGATGGCAATGTAAAAGTCCTGCAAGCTCTGAGATCTGGGCAGATAGAGGATGGAGAGATGAGTCTGTTGGGAATGTGGCAGAAAACAAGAATTAATGTGACTCTGGAAGAGAATAGAGTAGCAGGAACAAAAATGTTCTGGAGAGAATGTAAACACAAAAAATGTGCTAACTAGACGTTGTCTTTCTCCAGCATGCTTTTGGGAAATGCACATGAACAGGTTTAGAAGATTTCATGTTGTTATTAGTTTATTTTCAGGTCATTTATTTAAGTGTCATAAAGAACATTAGCTAGTGGTTAGGGACTACAATATCCATTATATCATTCCAATCATGTGGACAAGTTTATATTACATATGATTTACAATGGTCTTTCAGCAGTTAAAATTGTTATATTAAGGTACAAGGTTTTATACATGGTTCTATTTAGGAAAATCCAAGTGGCTGAGCGCAGAGATGTCTTCCAATCAAAGTCCGAAAAATTAATGCTCTTACACGAACACTGTGTTGCAGTGAGAGCTGTTTATGGCTCTCTGCCTACATCCTTTATCATGTCTCCACTGTTGTTAGTAAAATATACAGAACTACTTTATGCCAAAACAATGGAAGTTAATGCAGATAACTTGTTCCAAAGTTAACCATCAAATAAATCTTTTTTTTTTTATAAAACTGTTAAGTGAAATGGTGTTCTAAAACTTTTAAAAATTGTCAAGATGATGAATACTGTGTGTGTAATACAAGTAAATACCATGGAATTGATTGCACACACATGTCTTAAATAAAGGATATTAAATAGTTTATTCCAGAGGGAGATCGGTAGAGTTTTATCTACTATTATTAGAAATTCTGCAGTGACGGATCAGATTTATAGGGCTGAAAACTAAGAAGGAAACCTCTTCAGAAATAGAAATGGTGCACTGAGTGGGTGATTGGCTGGGAGATTAAAGACAGGCAGGGGGATATAGCCTGCCTAGGTAGTCCAGCCTTTCACATATCAGGCAATTCTTAACAGCAATGAGTTTTCAAAATCTGTTAGTTAAATTTGGTTTATTGGTCCTCTCAATTCGGTCTTTGACTTGGTGGTTTAGGGCAAATCCTGTAACCTATTTCTCCTTCAGCTTTTCCCATGCTTAGATATATATCTGTGCAGGGATGTGTCCATACTTTAGAGGTTCCACCACCAGCTGGTTTTAGGTCTATAATTCAGCTTGGACTGTCAGAATGCACACTTAACATTTCAGAGCATATGTGTAAGTAATTCAGCCACACTGTATTTATGCTTTTATGTTCTGAGAATCTGAGGGTGGGTAAGTTGCTGAGATGGGAATGTTTTAAGTTGGATTTGTTTGGGAACCTGTCTTGTTTGTAACATAGGTAACAGATTCAGATGAGGTTGTTGAGTGTGATAGAATTCTTTCTGGTTTTATCAAGGCCAGGTTGGATGGGGCTTTGAGCAGCCTAGTTCAGCCTGTGTCCCTGCTTGTGGCAGGGAGGTGGGAACTAGATGATCTTTAAGGTTTATTTCAATCCAAACCATTTTAGGATTCTATGATTCTGTGATCTACAGAGATCACCAACGGGTGACAGCAAGCAGTGGAAAAATGGTAAAACTCATAGGTGATTTGGTCAGTGGCTTGAAAATGCAGCTTAGTATAGACAAACATGAAAAAAATACACCAAGGGATGGAACGCCAAATCAAAGAGTACACATCACATGGAATATTTACGCAGTGTGCAGACTTAGTAAAGGAGATTCAGAGGTTTGAAGAAAAATCTTCAAAGCAATTAGTCAAGAGTACAACTGAAGTGTACAACTGCAGTAACGCTCACATAGTGTGTGTGTGTGTGTGTGTGTTTGTATTTTGGTAGTGATTTTGAGGAAGGAGAGTTTGTGTTTAAAGGTGGTCCATTGCAGGGTGAGCTGGATGATTCTGGTGTTTAAGAATATTTGTTTTGACGGAGGGAAGGGAGTGGTTTGTTCAGAGCCCAGAAATGAGCTGTGATGGAGTAAAACACTGAAAAACTGTGGAGGAGGTTGATAAAATGGAGCAAGTGTTGGCTTTAGTAAACAGTTTAATAAAGAGGTTATAGTGGGTAAACATTTGGAAATTAAGAGGAAACAGAAAATTTAAATGTCTCTGCTTATCTGGGACAACCATAATCACACTGAAAGGCATGTAAGTAAATAATATTCGGGTAAATTAACTTGAGGTCCAGGCAAGCATTTAAAGTGAGGAACCCATGGTGGCCATGCATGTAGTCCTCTCAGTGTTAATTTAGAAGAGTCATGGTTGAATGAAAAAGCTTCACTCAAGTGTTTCCTGGGCAGGGTCTGTAATTCATTACTACTTCAAATCAAATAGTAAAACCAGATCTGCATAAAATGTTCCATTTCATATATTACAGAAATTAGTTCAGTGGCCTTAATGTAACTGTACAAATGCATCCTGCTGTTGGGAAGGGTTTTCTGCGTGGACATTGAATGGAAGCACCAGTGGTGTCTGATAGCTATTAATTAATAAACAATTACCAAGTGAAACTGAAATCCTGTGTCAATACAATGCAATCTTTTTTTTTTCCCTAACAGGTTCATGCCAGAACATAAGCTTGCCCATTTTGAAAAAGTAATTGGTGTTAAAAGAAATGGAGATGCTTATCAAACGGTGGGTCTGCCCGGCCAGCAGAAGTTCAGAGCTTTAATGAAAACCAGCAGTGCAGCTAGCAAGTCTGGACTTTGTGAAACCCAGCCTAGACTTCATACCATACAGCACGAGGGGCTGCCTTCCTCATTAACAGCAGTAGCAAGATTGAACGAGTCTGAAGCATCAGAAAGTACAAATCCTTGTCAAGAAGAAGATAAGCAACATCTGACTTTTAACCTCTCTAATATCTTGAATGAACAGGACTATCAGCAAAGACCTTTACACATTGTCTGGCCTCACAGGTGGTAAGTGGTGAACAAATCCAAATATTGTACCTTCAAAAGATTTATACATTTGGTTTGATCCCTTTTTTATGACTTTTGTCAAGTATAAAATAATTTCTTAAACACATGCTGACACTGCACGCACACATGTAGAGGAAAAAGATACATCACTAACATCTGATTATTCAAAATAATTTGTTTGAATATACATAGCTCATTAACATGAACCAGACTTCTAACCATTGATGTTCATGGTTCCTCTCTTTTGCCCAAGAAAAGGATACCCCTGCTCCTGAAACAAGTATAATTCTGGTAACTCTCTTTTTGTATAAAGCAAACCACAGATGAAAATTAAAATCTAACGTGATTTAAATTCTCTTAATTACTTTAATGCAAGTGATTCACTGTAAAGATGCATGGTGACACTGGACAGCTGATGTTAACCTGCTGTCTTCATTTTAAAAATACGCATTGGGTGTTACATAAATGGAAAGCCTGTTTGAATGTTTTAACAGTGAAGCAGTATTTTTCCAACTGCTGACACAAATACCTGATCTCTGAATCTTCTCTGAACGGACGGAAATCTACCATGCCACATAATCGCTAAAAACATATAAACTTTAGCTTGACTCCTACATAAATTAGGATTTTAAGAGGTAAAGTGTCCTGATAATCTTCTGGTATTGGGCACGAACATTTTAATCTAGTTTTTATTCCTCGCAGTTTGTTTAATCTGC
>NW_026636431.1:662500-680000 GCF_028554395.1 Pezoporus wallicus | reverse complement strand
AGTTTTCATTTTGAGTAAAAAAAAAAATAACATAGAAAAGGAAGTTTAATTTTACTTTTTTTGTGTGTTTCTGTGTTCCCCTTCCCCTAACAAAAACCCCCTTCGGCTAAACCATAAAAAAAAAACCTTTGTGAAGTCATGCTGTTGTTAAAGAAAATTTCTCAAAACAAAGTGATGCTGACCTCATTGCATTAGCACTTTGCAGGGACCGCCAGTGCCCTAAAATACAGCATCAGCCCCAACACCTCTCCCGCTAAGTCAACCCAGCATAGGCCCTGCCTGCTTGGAAGTGCATCAAAATCAAAAGTGACATTCTCTAGCAGACACCTTCTCGCTTAAATTGGTGTTAAAATGTCTTTGCATGAGAACAGGTCCTCTGATTCAATCCCTGCCCCTTCTTTCCATCCCTCCCAAATCCGAGCCTGTTGAGGATTACAGTGTGCAACCTCTGCCGACAGCAGATAAATAACTGACAGTATTTTAGCAGAGTTGCTAGGTTCTCTGCAGAGTAATTTGTTTTCTCCTTTCTCACCAAGTCTTTAATGTTTTGTTATAAACATCTATAGCAAAGCACTGTTAATAGAAATGACTTACAGCCAAGGATACGGATAAAAGGCTGCAATGAGTTTCTGAGATGCTTTCTTGCAAGGGCTATGCCAAGGAATCACTCTTCCCATTGTGCAAATGGGCTTTGCTGGAAATGGAGAGGCAAATTCTGGTGATTGACTGACAGAGTTCCCACATCTGATCAGAACTTTTTCTTGTCCCACAGGTTTTCATTGCAAGTGATAAAATATCCATTTGGTGAAGGATTAAGGAGGTGGCAGTGACCAGTGTGACACACTCCTCTCCCCCCAAAAACTAGCCCACTAGCATTTATACATGTGCATTATTGTACATGCCCCGTACCTGGAAACATTCAAGGCCAAGTTGGATGGGACTTTGAGCAGCCTGGTCTAGTGGAAGGTGTCCCTGCCCATGGCAGGGAGTTGGAACTAGGTGGTCTTTAAAGCTCTTTCCAAACCAAACCATTCTGTGTGTCCATGACTCTGTCATTATGCCCTCTCCCTGTCCTTTAGCAAGGCCATAGACACTTGCCAAAGCTATTTTTGCTGTAGTTGGGGTAAACTGGCATCTTCCTTCTCTCTTTCTTCATGTGAGCCTGAGGGTGGACGTGCAAAACTGCAAACCTGCTGCACCTCCAACCACAGTCATGTCACACAGATGACAAGTAAATAATTTTATTATGAGATTGGCGGCTCTTTACTTCTCTCTTTCATGGAGAAGATCTGCAGTGCTTCTTAAGACACTCCCCCAGTGAATGAAACCCTTATGTTTTTTCTTTTCCCCTCTGTGCCTTGTATCATCTCAGCAGTTAAAGTCTTGATAAGCTGTCAGAAATCAATTCGTCTTCCCCTAATTGTACTGGTGTGATAAAAGATCACACGGGGAATCTGCGAGAATTTACACACACATGCAAATAGCTGCTATCAATTCACGTGGAAGATCAGATAAGCCTGTTATCTCGTGTTGTATGTGCCAGCGTGTGACAAGAGTGTGGGGAAGGGCATGGGTCAGGAGATACGGGAATCAGCAGTGGAAGTCATGATGAGGAAATTCAGAAGAAAAAAATTCTAGATTGCAAAGATTATCTGAAGATTTCTGGTCTAAGGGAAAAAGGTGTGTACAGAGATAGTGCAGTGCCCAATTGCCTTTTTTAATAAGTGTCACAAAGAAATGAGTTAATGGAGGAAAGGTTGTTTTGTTGTCACCATGTGCTGTACTAAAGCAGCTGCCTACTGTGAGAACCTGGTGCCCTCCACTCAGGAGCAAGTCCTGGGGAAGGATTTGTCCCAGGTAGTTCAGTCAGTGTTGTGTCTTCTGGGCTGGGGTAGCTCTTCATCAGTGAGTTTAACACAAGTCCTCTGCAAGCTGTGAGGGAGAGCAGCCTGGAAAGGCATTTTCTAATAGTGGCACCTTGTTGCTCTTCGTATTGGCAGTGCAGTAGAGAATTTGTGCAGTTACTGTTTGTCTTTGAATTCAGAATTCAGAACTATTTAACATAGAGACATTAGAGAATACAGTGAATCTATACCCAAATCATATTTTCCTCACACTGTCGAATATTTTGAATCAAATTTTTTTTCCCATCAAGATGCAGATATGGTAAGACAACAAAAGGTGAAAGAGTAGGTGCTCCACCTAGAAATTACCTTTGAGTACCCAGGAATGCTATTAGCCTCAACAGCCATCCTCACTGTTGTAAACAACCTGCAGAGAGCATGTCGAAGAAAGGACCAAGGTCCTACGCCTTTGTGGTGTGTGGCCACTTGTGCAATATCGTGTAAGGAGGGCAGAGGTTTTGTGTTGCTGAAGGAAAGTTTGTCCTCCATTTCAGGGAAGTTATAGTTGACTGGGTCTGTGCTGCCCCTTTTCGCAGGAAAGTGGTGGAGAGCTTGGCTCTAGAACCATGCTGAATGGGGAGTGAGTTCCTGCAGGGAAACTTATCTTTGAAAAGCAACTGATTCTGGTAAATTTAATCCAAAAAGGTTAAAGTGGTGGATAGATAAGACAGACTGAAAACAAAGACTTAAAATGCAAGTGTTTATACAGCCTTAACTAAAACGTACTAGATATGATAAAAAGCCCATAGGGTGTAAAATAATTTCAAAATGGAAATTTTTAAGTGTCTAAGAAAAGCTATCTAATACTCTCTGAGAAAATGATGTTCACTGCAATACAGAGTACATGCAATGAATGTACCAGTGCCATGAGAGTGTATGTAAGAGGCATCTGATTGAGGAGAAGCTGACATCCTTGCTTCTAGAACACCTAAAGCAAAAAAGAACTTCACTTTCATGGGAGCTGGAGTTAAGTTTGAAAGCAGATAGTAGGTTTTTTTATCAGTAGCAAATAAGGTTCCATAGTGGACATTTCAACATACTCTTTTCCATTTTTCTTACAGCCGTTTTGTTGGAGGGCTGTAAGAAGTTGATAGTCCAGAGGAGAAAACATCTCTAATTTTGATAATGGCAAAAAGATCCTTTGTATTACCCCTGTATTCTTTAGCTAAAAAGCCAGGTATAATTTTGCGTAGTTTGTTATGTTTATAGTATAAGTAGAGCCTATAGTAAGTGTTCCAAGAGCAATAATTGGCCTTATGACATGTCTTCAGTTCCCTTCCTACCTGATCTCTGATTTGGGTAACTAGTCACAAACTAAACGTAAACCTGTCAGCTTTGAAAATCTTAAAACAAACACTCCATGTTGTGACAGAATGGCAGGAATTAAAGGAGGGCTCTGACATTCCTGCAGGGTGCTGAAAGACCACATCGTCCCCCCAAAAGAATACCAAGATCTTCCTTCCCAGACCTTATGGAACACAAAACTACTGTGTTCAAGACAAGGTTGGATGGAAGTTTGAGCAACCTACGCTTTAGTGGAAGGTGTCCCTGTCATGGCAGGTGGGTTGGAACTCAATGGTCTTTAAGATACATTCAACCCAACCCATTCTATGATTCTGTGATGACTTGTACCACCTGCTTTGCATTGCTGTAAAACCTTGAATCTCTCTCAAACAGGAGTGTTCAGGATTCAATCTTAGTGGCAGAGAAACAGACCAAAAGTGAGTTGCCAGTTGTTGTTCACCAAATCATGTGTGCCATCAGAGCTGCATTTGTCTTGCCCCAGCTTTCTCATGCTTTTCCCATGCAAGAATCTGGTAACTGCCTCCATGGGACAGGGAAGAACAATGGCATCTACATTTTAATCAGGTCCTGAAATTTTCATTTGCAGGTAAATCTGATGATCTGCAAAAGGCGTATTTTTTTAGCCTTTCAAAAGGTTACATGTCTGCCACTTGTATCGAAAGAATCACCTAGGGTTTGGGAAGGTGTTTGGGTTTGGGCGATTGGTGTTTTTTCTCCTATGATTTCAATTGCCTGGGCTCCTGATTAATGGCTGAAGCAGTTTGCTCAATTGGCATCAGCAGTGTACTAAAGGAGAGGGGAGCTATCTCAGGAATACAAAGAGCTAAGATATTTTGTAATCTGTTCTCACTCAGATGTATACTTCAAATTGCATTCCCTCAGTTGAGGGAAATAATTTCAGTTACGCTGGTCACAGTAGAAAGCAGTCATTTTTGAATGCTTTTTTTTTCATTAATGTAGATATGTTTCTGAGATGAGAAATGATGTTTCTTCTAATGATGGTTACATGTAGTTAATTTCCTTTTTCCTTTTTTAACAGCTTGGTGTGAAAGGCAGTTTCCTTTAAAGGGGGGGGCGGGGGCGGATAAAAGTGATACAGCTGATGTTCCTGTTGCCTTAGCAACAGATTTATTTATTAGGGTCTGAAATGACATGAGTTAATATACCACATACCTGCTGATCGGCAAACTCTCCTATTTCAGCTCCAGTTGACAATTAAGTCCTGGACAGCTACAGCCAGGGGTTAATGTTACTCATTAGGAGAACTAGGTCATTACTGGGAAATCAAGGCACTTAAGGCAGCATGGATAAAATATAAAATTCAGCATCTCAAGGAGTGAGGGGTTTTATGTTAATTAACCTTATTTTCCTTTCATTAAAAAAAAATCTTTCATATATGCATATGACAGTGGATCAATTAATTGGTGGGGGAAAAAGGAAAGTAAGCTGTAGTTTACTTTCCTCTCCTACTCATCTTCATTTCTTTTGGAAGGGTTTCATTATTTTATGGAAAATTCTTATGTCTATATGATGAGTAAAAAGGGTATTAAAATTAGGAAGGGAATCATCATGGAAATCAGCTTTACCACAAGGGAATGAGCAAATAAAAGCCTTGGAAATGAAAATAAATAAGCTTTGCTAATACCTCACCTAAGGAGCAGAATATAAGCCCATCAGAGCTTGGAGATATTTAGAGGTACTTCTTTGCTTCTTTATTAAGCAGTTACATAGTTATTTGACCTTCAGAAACGGAAACTTTAGAGAACTAATTCAAGTTGTTGGTAAATACTGTATTTACAGAAAGCTGATCAGTGGTGTAGCCAACAGTAACTCCTGTAGTTAGTAATTGGCTTCTGATTTCATTTTATTAAGATATCTGAGTGGGAGTTTTAACTTGATAAGTCAAGTGATTTAATAAAGCTTTCCTGAAAGCCTTTATTTACTAACTTTAAGCAGACTTTATTCTGATACTGGAGAGTTTAATAGGCTGAAAAAAATAATCATATTAAAAGAAAACTTATTTTTTTTACTCACCGTTCCTCCAAATACACTTAGTTCTTTCACGTCTGCTAAGCAGTCTACTTTCTTTTCTATGTTTAAGCTCTGTGGCCCGATTCTGCTTCTCACTGCATTTCAAGTAATTTGATGTAAACCCCTTTTCCACTTCTGTAAAGTCAGGGTTGAAGCAGCAGGTTACCTGGTGTGTATGTAGTAAAACGTTGTACCAGATTGTAAGAGCACTGTTACTTGTATCAAAAGGAAAATTGAAACCCCATGAGTGTATTTTCTCTGCTCCATGGAATGGTTTTGCACTCTGACATAACTGTTTTCTTAAATATAAGAAAAAAGTTAAATAACATCAAGATTCTGCCTAAAATATCACAAGGAGAAGCTGTCCTTCTTCATTCACTCTATGCTATCCAGACACTTGCAGAGGCCACTTCAGTGGCTGTCCTCTGAAGCCTGTTCCAATAAATGCTTCAGCTATGGTTGAAAAACTGATTTTGAGTTATGTAAGACTACAAGTGCATCACGAGGACATTTGAAGATTATTTACCTTTGGAATAGATGTATCACAGTTTGCCGTAGTAGCTCCAGTAAGCTCGGTTCTCCCTTTTTCCATGGTACAAAACTCATGGTGTTTTTCTTCTCTGGTACAATTGGGAAACCCAAGTCTTTGAGAAGAAACACATGTGAACTGCTAGGATAAAGAGTGCTCTCAGTGCTCTGAAGGAAGGGGGTTTGGTCTTCCAACTATTGCTATCAAAACAATCCTTTTATGCTCCGTTCACCCAAGCTGGTTTTGGAGTTTCTTTTTCAAACCTCTTCCTTCTGTCTTTGTCAAGGTCAGTTCCTCAGGCCTTTCCTCATATGTAGTCTCCTTGTGCAGCGAATTTGCATCTCACCTTTCTGCAGTTTCTCAACCTTTCCCATCTCCATCATTTCACTACCTGTACAGGGAACCTTCTACAACACATTGGTCCATATTTTCTCCGAAGCCCTGTTGTGCAACCTGACTGGGTCATCGTCTTGGTCTCTAGACTGGTTTCAAGTTTTTCCCCATGTGAACTGGTTTTGTGTTGCATTTTTTCACCATCTCCTTTACTTCTTCACTCAGTTCACTGTTTCTTTGTCATGCTGTTCTTGAGTACTTGGTTGTATTGATCAGATCTTATTTGTCCCCTTTGCTTTGTTCTGGTCCACATCTAAGAGTTTTAGTCAAACTTGGAAAGGACATGTAACCATTACTGCTTTCTGTCTCTTCAACCCATCTCCTGTACTTTCTTAACCAAATAGTCCATTTTCTTGGTTTTCTTTATTTTCAGTGCATATAAAACAATTCTTTATTCTGCAAAGACCAGTAACTTTGTTCTGAATCCAGTAGAGGGATCACTGACAGTGAACACAAGATCTGTGTTTTCATTCCAGATGTTAGATCCTGCCTGGGTTTTAGCAGCCTGACTTCTAGTGGAAGGTGTCCCTGCCCATGGGACAGGGAAGGGAGGTTGGAATGAGATGGTTTTATAGTCCCTTCCAATGCAAACTGTTCTGTGACCTGCAACAGTAGGACTGTCTCACTCAGCTTTAGCCTAAGGTGTGCCCAGCACAAATGGACTTTTCAGTGGCTGGGTGTAAAAGGACTTTTTCCAAAGGCTTGTCTACATTTTTAGGAAGACTTCCAGTTTGACTTTGAGTCATCCAAATATTCAGTTCTTACTCTAAAACAAAAAGAGGTTCAAATATTTAAAACAGAGGCTTATTTGAAATTTAATGGAATCAGCTAGGTTGGAAAAGCTCTTTAAGATCATCAAGTCTGACCATTACCCCAGCACTGCCAAGACCACCACTAAACAATATCACTGAGGGCATCATCTATACAGTTCTTGAACACTTCCATGAATGGTGATTCCACCACTTTCCTGAGAAGCCTGTTCTAACACCTGATCATCCTCTCTGTGAAGAAATTCTTCCCAATATCCAATCTAAACCTCCCCTGGTGTAGCTTTGAGGTTGTTACCTCTTGTCCTATCACTTGTTACCTGGGAGAAGAGACTGACCCCCACCTCAGTACTACTTCCTTTCAGGTAGTCGTAGAGAGCAATAAAGTCCCCCCGACCCTTCTCTTCTCCAGACTACACCCCCTCTCCCAGTTCCCTCAGCCTTTCCTCATCACACTTGTGCTTCAGACCCTTTACCAGCTTTGTTGCCCTTTTCTGAACCCGCTCCAGCACCTCGGTGTCTTTCTTGTAGTGAGGAGCCCAGAACTGAACACAGGATTCGAGGTGCAGCCTCACCAGTGCCGAGTACAGGGGGATGATCACTGCCCTGCTCCTGATGGCCCCACTATTTCTGATGCAGGCCAGGATGCTATTGGCCTTCTTGGCTACCTGGGCAGAAGCTGGCTTATGTTCAAGCTGGCTCATGTTCAGCAGCCAACAGTCAGCACCCCCAGGTCTTTTTCTCCCGAGCAGCTTTCCAGCCACTCTGCCCCAAGCCTGTAACATTTCATGCGTTTGTTGTGGCCTACATGCAAGAACTGGCACTTTACCTTGTTGAACCTCATACCGTTGGCCAGAGCCCACCAATCCAGCCTGTCCAGATCCTTCTGCAGAGCCTCCCTGTCCTTCTACAGATCAGCACACCCACCCAACTTGGTGTTGTCTGCAATTTACTGAGGGTGCACTCAATCCCATCATCCAGATCATCAGTGAAAAAGTTAAACAACACTGGCCCGAACACCAAGCCATGAGGGTGTTAGTCACCACTAGTGACTGGTTGCCAGCTAGATGTGATACGATTTACCAACACTCTTTGGGCTCAGCAAAGATACAGTTTGCAGTTTTACTAGGTAGTGGTTTGTTTGTTGTGTTTTGGTTTGGTTTGGTTTTCTCAAATCTTGTTCTTTGGATGCTCTCAAAAACTTTTGGCAGAATTTTTCTAGAAGGTTATGTAGTCCAAGATAGCCTCAGTCTTGGGAAACATCATAAACAAGGACAGTAGAGTCCTTGACAGTAAGAAGTCCCAGGCAGATTTTAGCAGATGGTGCCACCAGCCCCATTTGTAATTCACAATACCTCAGACCACAGTTCGTGAATATCCTCCAAGAGATAAAAATTTTCATAAGCAAGTGATCTAATATTCCTCCTTATTTTTACTAGTGCTAGGGTGGGTTAGGTTTCTTCCTTCAAAGCTCTTTTTAATTAGTTTCCTCTTCTTACTGCACTGCAATTCTCCTCTGCCTTTCCCTTCTTCTCCTCCCTGCTCTCCTTTTCTCTGTGTTTTCACCCTTTTTTTCCCTCCCTTTGTCCTCTAATCTCTGCTTTTCCTCAGTTGTCTTTGTGCAAGCCCTGACTCAATGAAATGAGTTGATTCCTCATTCTGAAAGCAGTGCTATTTGTAGTTACTTTAATCTTGTTGAATAATGAGTTTCAAGCCTTGGTCTTGGTGCCAAGAAATTTCCTGCTTAGGAGCTTCATGCTTGGAGCTGGCAGCTTCACGGATCCAAAAAGGATGAGTTATCTTAGGTACCTGAGCTAATTCCTCTCAGGATATTACTCAGTAGGGATGAGGAGTTACTTTTTGCCCCAGGAAGGGTATCTGGTGCAGTATTAAGTGGTCATGGTTTGATGATGTGAGTCCACCATGGAAATCACAGGGGGGCCACAGGATCTCTTATGGTGGAATTGCCATTCCCAGGAAAATGTGCAGTAACGTTGTTTTTAGATAGTATTTTATATTTAATTATTTTTCTTTAATTCTTTTTCTTTTCAAAGAACAAACAGTATATTCTTACCCACTTATTGTCATAGTCATACCTGTCTACTATTACCATAACATGACATGTTTTGTAGTCTGTTGAATCACAATAACAGATACCGTGTATGTTTATCAGGGCTGTCACAGTCACTCAGCTTATTTTGTCTCTCCTCCTGACAACAGGAAGCAGTTTGTTAAGTTACCTTTTGAACACAAAAGGAAGTTAATTTTTCTTTTTTTCTTTTTTTTTTTTTTTTTAATTTGGGGGCAGTCCGTAGCAATTATGAGGTTGTGTTGCAAAGTTGACTAAAACGTTTTTTTTTATTTGAATCCTATACTTGAAAACCTAGGTTCACCAAGTTAAAGGTATGAAAAGGTATTTGAATGAAAGTGCATGATTTTTACACCAAGGTAACTGAGACCAAACACCAGTTTTTATCTTCAAAGGTTAATCTCTCTGTAGGAAATAAGCAGGAGGCTCAATGACTGATGCTGATCCTGAGGTTTTTTTGGTTAGAGAATGCACAATATTTTATTTTGAGTTTTTTCTTCATGAATTGTGAGGGGAGAAGAAGAATCTAAACAATAAACTCCCAAGGTTCTTTTTTTTTTTTTTTTTTTTATGAATCTCTCCTAGATAACGCAAGATAGGAGAAAATGCTTTTCCAGCGTAAAGCAAAATGTCACCCATTTTTCTCAGGCCAGCAATTTGAAAAATTCAGAAGGTAAAATATATTCTTCACTGTAAATATCTCACAGGCTATAACAGAAAATAAAACACTGTATTTGCCAGTATTGTTTGGTTGCTTTGTGCCTCTCTAGTGACACTATTTAATTCCTTGGTTTGCAGAGGTGTTTTGCAAGGATCAGGACCTTTTCTGCTTGTAGAACCTCCAAATTGCTAGCCAAAAATTATTCTGTATGGTTGTTTCTTTCAGTGACACTTATGCAAAAGCATTTTCTTCTACTTGATTCCATTTTCCGTTAACTGAGGGAGTATTAGATATTATGGTAACTTTTGATGCTGATGATGGCAGACAGTGTTTAGAGGCACTATTACAGCAAAGACATTTTGTAAGCATAAAAGCCGAAGAGGAGAACTCATTGGAGTTAACTGCATATTTACAGTCTACCTCTACCTCTTATTGGAAACGTAAAAAGATGGAAAAATGCTGTGATAAATTGAATAGATGGAAAGCAATTAACTTTTCCTTCATGTTTGCATTTTCAGAGTTATTTTTTTCTCCTGTTTCTTTTCTAATAGCTCTTTCCCAGCAGTACTATTTCCTCTTTTGCTGTTAAAATGAGCATTGTTACTAGAAATTTTGTATTAGAATTTTAAATTTTTTGTCCTTTTTTATTTTTTCCCAATCTTAATATAGAAATGTGTATTAAAGTAATTTGAATGAGGGAAGTCCTCTGTCCTCCATGAAAATAATTACTAGAATGTGGTATTCATTTTGATATATTGAATATTCATTTGGGTATCTTGAATAAGCTTGCAACGTAAGTCCTCTTACTTCAAGAAGAATATTATGCTACTGAAGTATTTACTGACTGATCCTCACCACATTTTTGTAAATGAAAGCTCCTATAAGGCCGTATCTTACAGATGGGGAAACCTGGGCAGAGCCATCTCATGGGAAATCAGTGTTGGGAAAAGACCAGAACTCTGCAATTCTCTGTTTTGAAGGCCAAGCTTATTTTTTTCTGTGACTATACTGCCGCTTTCTAGCATTATTAGATTATAATAAACCTTAAAATATATTCAAATTTTTCTGAGCTCAAGATTTAATGTAAAGTATGGAAGTGTAATGCAGTAAATACTGTTATGCAGTGAAAATAATCCTTGATACTGTTCTTTAGGTTAGATTTGACATGAAATGAAGCCCCATTTTTAGCTCAGCAGAGTGTGAATGCAAAGACTGCACCACTTATCAATGTTTTGCTGCTAGCTTCTGGAGAATGCCCAGGATAGATACAGGGTCAACAGGAGGCTGATGTCATGAGTTCTCTTATCATTCCGTGGCATCCTTCATCACCCTCCCCAAGTCTGTACCATATCAGTTAAAACATTAAAGAACTTCAAGTTCCCGTTCTTTACTGTTCTTCCCATTCACCCAAACAAAGAATGTTACTGGGATAAAGGCATCTTCCACCTCCTGGCTCTGGGTGTGAAAAAGGTTCAGCTCTTGCCTCACAGCCCACTCTCAGCAGCAGAGAATGCTCGTGCTTTTCTTCACCTTCATTCTTTCAAAAATGTTAACTTTTACAAGGGATTTTACACATTTTCTACCATTTCCTCCATGGTGCTTCTCCATCCTCTCTGCACTGTACTTCCCTGCTAATGCTTCTGCATGCCTTTACTCTCTGTTTTTTCTTCTTTGGTTCTCCTCCTTTAATAATCATGCAGTTTTACTTTTGCTTCCTAATTTATATCTTTACTGTTTTTTTTTCCTGACCTTTTCTGTACCTCCGCTAGCACTCAAATGCTCTCTGCAGCTGTGTTCAAGCCTGATTTTTTTTCTGTATTCTTTCCTTTTTCCCAAGCCTGTGCCTTTTTCTTCTTCTCTTCATTTACACTGTATTTATCTTCCTGCACCCTCCTGAGTTTGGATATGTCATCATTTTCTTAAGTTTTCAACTTGAATATTTGTTTTGAGTTTTTTTCTTTTCATGGTTCTCTTCTGAGGTTATTTTGCCCTCCTCATCTGCCCTGTTTGCTGTCAGACTTGCTCCTCACTATTTCAGTTTCCCAAAAAATAAAGGACCACTCTCATCCACGGTAAGGTCTGTGTCTTAGGAACTACATTCCCATCAATATTAATTATTGATTCTGTGCTCACAGACCTCCCCAGCCATGTTGCTGCCCCTCATGCCTTCCGTGCGCTTTCTCTGGCTGATGTCTCTCGTCCCTTCCTCTCCATCCTGGGTGGCTCTTGGCTCACTGGTCCTCTGCCTCTATGACTGCTGCACAGCTTCATAAATAATGACTGATACTTCAGTGGCCTAGTTTAGCATCCATTTTCTAGCAATAATTGCAGGTAGGCAGAAATCTGTCTTTTAGATCTTGCTATATATCCTAAAAGATTAAAAAAAAAAAAAAAGTGCTACTTTAACTGATGGAGATTTTGTGCCTGTTTTAGTATTACCATTTGTCACTGTTGCCTATCTGACGTTCAGGTGATTTTACGAAATGGGAAACAAAAGGAGATGTAGCCATTGTGAATTGCTTGGATTTAAGGCACTTCAAAAAGTGAACTATTACTGCATGCCCTCACAATTTGGAATTCTCTACCACTGAAAATCTCCCATGCTAAATGTCCTAAGAAGATTACGATCAACCTTTTTAATATTGCTTTTAGCTGAGCTTATTTGTAACCCTTTCAAAATACCTTGAGATGGCATGACAGTGCTGTTGCTATCACAATCATTGTGACCCTTTACGCAGTATTTTTTCAAATAAAATATTTTCTCACCTTGTTTAACACTTCTACATTACTGGTTAACTTGCATAAACCGTAGGTTTTTATATATTTTTTTAATAGAGTGCATTTATTTTCCCCTTTGAGCAAGTCGTGTCTCTTTTCCACAACTCTTCTATGCTCTAATTCATAGCTGATGCATCTTCCTCCAGATCCTAAATAACTGTGATTATCACCATGTAGGATAACTTTGTGTATACTTAAAAAATTAAACTTCAGTCACAGAAGACCATATGGGTCACTTACTAAATTTGACTCAAATTCAAGAGATGAATATGCAGAAAATAATGTAAAGGGCCAAATTATTCTTTTTTTTTTTTTTTTTTTTTATAATTTCAATATGTTTCCCATCACTGGTCAGGGATGTTGGTATACTGCAGCCCCAGGGATAACTCAAATTTGGCTGGTCTCTGTGCACATTCTTTCCAGTTCCAGCAAAGGATAAGGCCGGAGGGCTCAGGCTGAAAAAAAAAAGTGAAGACTGTTGCCATTGATCGTATAGAGGAGCATCATTCTAGTGCAATGAAGTTGCTTTTTTTAATCATTTTAGGCTGAAAAGAGGGATGTCAAGTCATCAATTAATCCTGACAGCATCCTTCTGTGGTGAAAAAATAATACTCTTGCACCCATTTTATAAACAGAAAATCTGAGGCAGAGATAATGGAGGCTGAGAGCTGGTGGTGCTGATACCACCACCCTCTCATTCCTCATTGCAAGGACAGTCTTGAAAGTTTTATTTTCGATTAGAAAGGGAAGTCACTAAATCAGGCTGAACTCTGGGCCACATTCCCATAACCAGACCGCTAAAGCTCAGCCAGTTCTTAAGAGAGACTTCAAATGCCTCTATTAAAATGTTTTAGACTAAAACAAAAAAACACAAACAGAAAAATACAACTGGGTAAGAAAATTGAGTGTGCAGTATTGAAACATGGAGATTAAATGTTTCCAGTGACAGTGCTCTCAAATCCAAGTATAGGTGTGGTGCCTGTGTCTGTTCTGTAGCACTTACAGCTGGAGTTTGGCTATTCTGATATTTTCATGTTCTTATAATGAAATTTAGAGCATCTTCAGACCATGCTCAGTTCTTATTTTTCCATCGCCAGATGCATATCAAATCAAGTAAAAATACAAGAGCATTTCAAATACCTAAAGTAAACAACAAAGCCAGATCCTGGAAGCACATTAGCTTGATTTTTTCCCATAGTATCTTTAAAGAAAAGTTTTCATTTTACTATCAAGCTTTTATACAGTTTTTTGTTCTTCTTAAGGGAATATAATATTAAGGGAATATATAATTAATATTATTTAATAAAGCTCAAAAATGCAACAGATGCAGCCAAAAGTGCACATCATTTTGAGCAGATCTTTACAGAACAGACATTCCATATTGTGTTCATCTTTTTCCACAATCACTGCTATGGCAATCTGGTGTGTTCAGCAGTTGTTGCTGAGTAAGGCAGACTGGATTGTATATGATTTTCTCCATGTCAGCCAAGAAACAGAGCTCTCTTCTTCTTGATGCAGTAAAGAGGTGGTCTTCTACTATTTATTGCTTTCTCCCAGGAGCAGCTATACTTTACTAACTTGCAATAATAATAATAATATACTGCAGTCTGTAGGTGCATGTGCTAGAACCTTTCTGTAGGTCTTAACCAAAAATAAAATGGTTATGGTGTTGAAAAGTCATGGAGGCTGGGAAATTGAATAAGATGACCTCCCAAATAGAAAAGCTACAAGATTCACAAAACGTGTCATTAAAATCTGTATCACATAAAAGCAATTAATTTTAAAAGGGGGTATGGAAGGAGGATCACCTAAAGCAGAAAACCCGTAAGAGAGGCTCCAGTTCCAGCAGAGGAAACGTTTCTCCTTTCAGCATTCCTTCTGGGTGCCAAATTTTCCTTCTGTTCTTCCCCACCTATTAAACAAAGCTGCAACTTCCAATTCCTATCAGTTTTCCTAAATATGTGCAGCTTATGTAGCTTCGACGAGCTGTAAGGCTCCATATTCTCTTGCCAGCTCCTTGACAGTGTGGCTCCAACAGCATCCTCCACTTTTGGCTGCCTCTGGGACCCCTGGTCTCTTCTGGAAAGCGAGAAGGAAAGCATATCCTATGCTGGAAGGCCTTTTTGTGACTGCAGAGCTGATAGTGGGGCTGTGAAGAGCTTGGAAAGCTCTGTAAGCATCGCAGCTCAGTCTGTCAAGGCTGCCTCCTCTGTGTATGGAGATGTTTTGGTCCATCTGAGGATGAGCTGGGCATCACTCAGCGTCAGATACAGAACAGGGGCTCATCAGGATCACTTCTAAAGCACCCACAAAAGCCTGCCTTGGGGAATCTGAGGCTAACAGGAAACGTTATCACATTATCATGAATTACACTGCCTCCCAGCATCAAAGCTATTTTTCCTTGCAAACTTGCACATTTCTGGCAGAGATGTTTTCTTCTAGCCAAGTCTGAGTCTTCTGTTATAATCCCATTTTTCCTCTTTCAGCCGGGCATTCAGAGGCAACTAAAATACAGACAACACATTTTTGCCCTTTATTTACCTACCAAAAACAGGTGGCCATTTTAAGCATGAGGATGCAAGCAAACTAGTAGGCAGTACTGGAATCTTTGCAACAGGAAGAAATAACCTCTCCAAGCCAGTGCTCGTATCCACTTCTGTTACTGGAACTGCCATGAAAACTCCTGGTTCACAGATGTGAAACAAATTACGAAGCTTATGCAGTTGCATTCCTCCTTATTATTGGGAACAAAACAAATCTGGAATATGGAGGACTTCTTAAAGTAATTATTGTCTGCCTTTATTTTAAGAAAATGCAACTAATTCTGAAAACTCCTCAATTCCTGAAGATTTTTTAGCCTAGAGAAGTCACATTAATGATAAGATTAATTTGTTTTAATTCTCTAAACCAAAAATATTGACTGAATGAGAAATTAACACATGTAGAGCTGCAGATGTCATTTGGCTTCAGATTTCCTGAATTATGTAATTATTATCTTTCATATAACAGTGTGACAAACCTACAGATTCATTTACAAGATTAGTCTGTGAAGAAAGACACCAGGGCAGCTGAGCTATAGATTTTCCATTAATACAGGAAGGAAAACAGTGGAATTTTCTAAATAATAAATAAAACCAAAATATTTTAAAGACATATGGTGCACATCTGTCTGAAATGCAGTAATTTAAAGCACAGTAATTAAATGCAAGATATAATGTTCACCTTAGAGTGGGAGCATTATTTCATTTTAAATATAACTTAGCAAATTTGAGAAATTTAGATAATCTGTGGTACCTTTTTGAACTTTTCATTCTGTGCTAGAAGATAGATTAACAAACTGACTTTTTATTTACTTTTTAGATAACCAGCCTTGTGTTTCAAGGCATTAATTGTGATATTCATTCAAACCTTTAATATTACATTCAGATGAAATTATGAGCATTTTTTTGTTTTAACTTCCAGTTAACTCCTCAAAAGTCTAAAGGTAGAAGATGTCTTGTGTTATTCCTTTCTTTTTTACCTAAATGGATCAGAAGCTTTTCATGAATATAGCATGGTTTCATAGAATTCCAGTTTGGGAAATCCTGTGGTTTCAGTAAAAGTTTTTTGAGTCACCTGTTCCTCTTGAAATGGAGATTGCCTGCATACTTTTGGACAGAAAACAAAACAAACAAAAAAATTTTTTTTTTTCCTACCTTACCCTTTTTTTAATATGATTTTTGCCTTCAAGTGGGTGAGATATTACTCAGTCCTTCTCACTTTCAGGTATGGTAATTTGAAGAGTTAAAGGCATCAGTTGAAGACAGGGAAGGAGATAAGAATCTGATTAAACTGAGTTTTGATCCCAAGAGCTGCACTGAGTAAAATGTGTAACCATGAAACGAAGCAAGGAGGGAAACTGCTGAAGATGTTTAGTCCCCAGAAGTACTATTCAAGAGTAATACTGTTCTGATAAATAAAAAAAAAAGAAACAAAAAACAGTTCCACAAGTAAATATAAATGATGCTGATATAAGTTCTGTTTATTTTAAGGGAACATGACAAAGGTCCTGAAACTTTCTTTGAAGTCCTGCTGAAACTGAAAGAAAAAGATCTACCTTTTCATGTGTCCGTTCTTGGAGAGGCTTTCAGTGAAATTCCAGGTACTTTTCTTTTTTTTTTTTCTTTACTGTAAAGTTAGCATAAAGTAGATATTTCCGGAAGTAATTTTCATGTGCATATTATATTAGTGAAAAGAACATGTTTAAAATCTTCATAGTTATAAAACTAAATGACATAAATATGTTGTAAAATTAAAATTATTAAAAACAGTAAGCGTCTTTAATTTTACTTGGCAGTACAAAACCTTATTTATGACTTGTGTTTCAGTAACACTTATGTATTTATTTATATAGAGAGATAGGTGTGAGTGAGTGGACGGTTCAGATAGGAAACAAAATCTTTCAGGTCAGGGTCACTCATCTGAAATCCAGACTGAGATTTTAGCAGGTGAAAACAGTTAGTTCCCTTTCAAATACAAGGTTAAGGACTTCTGTGGAGACTTCTGGTTTGTATCTGGCTTGAAAGTGGTCATTAATCTTTAATAGTTTTATACCACTCATTTGCATACTCTTTCCGTTTCTTGGTTTCTGATAACCACTCCTCTGTAATCAGTTTCACCCATCTGAAAAAGAAATAGGTTTTAGTCTCAATACACACAGCTTTGTGCCTGAGATATTTTGGCAGTAAAGAGAATAGTCAAATCCTATACCGGGTGCACTTGTAGTAAATTAAATCTTTTTAAAATGTACGTTAATAATGAGTAAGCTTCAAAATATGTGATGTTTTAGCTCATATGTGATTTCCAAAGGTGGACTAGGTATCCTTCCATTTCTTCAGTCTGTAAAAATAGACTTGTGATTAGTGCATTTATCAGTTCTGTTGTATCTGTTGCCTGCTGGACTGGTGATATTTCAATTGGTTTAGATTTGGTTTCGCAGTTTTTAAGACCCCAAGAAATTGATCAGATCCAAATAAGTTTTGGGTCCCCAACTGTGGCACAACT
>NW_026636431.1:607500-657500 GCF_028554395.1 Pezoporus wallicus | reverse complement strand
TTTGAGCAGCAGTGTGGTGCTTTAAAAGGACCAGGTATGGGGGTCCTTCCTAGTACTGGGCAGATGGACCACTACTACTCAGTTTTATGCTGCCTCATTTACTTAGTGTTTTGCAATCCTTAATGTGCACAGCTGGCAGCTGAATGCAGGTTTGATACTAACAGTTTAGACATCTTTAGATGTAGCAGATGGAAAATTTTACACAAATAAAGTAGGAGAAAGTGTGCAATTAGGTTTTTATCTGCAGTTACATGATGCATCCTGTGCTTTCGTTTAGAGCATCACCTTGGTGGGTGGTCATCATCTTTCCTTGCACCAAAGCTGTACCTTCTTGACACCACACTTGATGTTGGATGCCTGCCCAAACACCAAACTTCTGTTATTGTTGAGTGTGAAGGAAATAAGAAATGCAACAATCAGCAAAAGACAAAGGCAGACCAGCAGTGCGATTCCAGCAGCCCAGTACATTATGGTTACATTCCATGTGAGTTAAGTCACTATGGTAAAAGCCTTGGCAGAATTTTTTTTCAATAGTTTATTCATGATGTTCATTATTATGAGCTGTAAGGACTATGAGAATTTCATTTTTTAAATGTCTTATGGAATGTATCACTTTCTTAGATCTTGTAGACATGCTGTGGAAACCATAACATAAAATATGAGTTACTTACAATAACTAATTTTAATCCCATCTGCTAAGTATGACAACATTAGCATTTCCACTTAATTAAAAACACCCTTAAAGCAGCAATGTTTTAATCACTCCATTTTATTTACTCTCCTCCAGTGTCACTTATAATTGTAACTTTTTATTTTTTAATAATGAGGGATTTTTTTTTCTCTGTGCATCACACAAAAAAGTGCTGTCGATAATTAGCAGTCTTCTGTTATTACTAGACTCAGGTGTCACAACTGTGTCTCATCCTCATTACAGTAAAAAATTTCACCTATCAGATTCATTATTGCTAGATAATGCGGCTGAGAGCCTTAGCAGGCCCTCCAGAAAAGTAATTCAGCCAAGCAAAATTATCAGCTAATTATATTTAGAATCAAAAGCCAACAACTATTTGCAGATAAATTGTATGAATTGAAGTGAATAGACCTGAATATTAAGATTCATAGATTTAGCAGATGATTTGTTAATTGGAATAAAAAGGCCATTTACTAGCCATTTTAACAATAGATCAATCGGAACTCTATTTATTATTTAACTAGTAGTGCTTAAGGATTGAAATAAAGAATAATTGTATTATTGTTATGATATGATATACTTCTCTAGAAAAGGACAGAAATGTGTGGAAATTGCAAAGCTTCCCTGTCAGTCCTCAGACTGAAGCCTCTGTCTGCATGTGCTCTGCCCTGGTTGCTTTGATCTATAGGTCTTGGCATCTGAAAGTTGTACAGATTATAGTAATACTTACTACACGATAGCAAGGACCTGTCGGAAAATGCATGTAAACTTTGTGGCGGAAAGGTAGAAAATGATTATGCAAATACAATCATTTGCAAATGAAAGAATTCCAAATTTTAACTTTTATCCAGCAAACTACAGAGGCATTAAATTCTGATTCTGATTTTACTAATTCATGATCCCGATAGAGGTTTTTATGAGGGGAGATTGCATACTCAAATGATGACTCAGATTGCATCTTGGCCTGCAGTTTTGTTTTAGGGAGCTATCCTTTTCTTTTCTTTTTTTTTTTTTCCATGCAGACGATATGTCTGAAAAGCAAATATTTTAACATAACTTAGTGATCTGAGCTATTACTGAAATGTCCACAGTTTCACTCTTTTTTTTCTCCTAGATTGAAGAAAACTTTAAAAATCTATTTGCTTTGACATATGACACAATATTTAAAAACTGAAATCATCAATTAAATCACACATCAGAAACATTTCCCTTTGGTAAAAAATATAGTGCTAGACGATGTACACTTTGAAATTGTTGTTAATGTTTAAAATGCAATCTGAAGTGCATATGTTATTTAAAAAAAAAATACAAATTTTAAAAGTTTATGAAAAAAAACACCAGCAATCATTGCTTAGCAAGAGCATTTGCAGAGAAATGTGTATCTTTGAGGTTTGTTCATGCATAGTTTTCTAGCACGAAAGCTGAATATGTTATTCTTTATTTTGGGTTTTTTTTTCTGGTTAAAACTGAGCAGATCTAAAGGAAACAGAGTTCCTTCTGGGTGCCCATAATAAAGTGCCAAATCCAATATGCACATAAAGTGGCGAAAGCCTTTTGGATTGTCACTGAAAATAGAAAAGGTGAATGTTGACAAGATTTCAGATTTTTTTTTTTAAAATAGGGAAACTGAAGTTAAAAATAAAGCCCTCGTATGGTCAACATGTTGGAGGAGATTCAAAGACTCTCATAAAATAAACATATTTTAAGAAGTGTTTTGAATTTCACTGTGTAATTTCTGGCCAACAGAAATTACAGTTGTATCTTTGGAGGGACATTATGTCAGATCAATGGTCATTATGCAAAAAAAAAGCAAACCGAAAAGTTGATGCCTTAACCCATATTCAGCTATTAAAATGCAGACATGAAGAGGATAGCTTTTCTTCGGATTTTCTACTAGAAAACTTTGCACCACTGTGAT
Organism: Pezoporus wallicus; assembly: GCF_028554395.1. NCBI lineage: Eukaryota > Metazoa > Chordata > Aves > Psittaciformes > Psittacidae > Pezoporus > Pezoporus wallicus. The sequence goes on along the minus strand of NW_026636431.1, from coordinate 654,891 downwards.
ACAATAATAAAATATTTGGATTTGATGTTACAGAAGATATGTAAATTGTTCCATGAAAAAACACAAGTACAAAACATTGCACGCTTTGGCAAAGGAATCTCATCAGTAGTTATTAGAAAATACAACAGTTTATGTCCTGAAAAATAAAGGAAATTATCTGAAGCATGTGCATAAGCTAAAATATCTCAGCCTGAAGCATGCTGTAAGTTGTTCCTAGGCTATATTTAACTGTAACCTTTGGAGTCTCAAAGTCTGAGGAGAGTATCTGTTCTGTCAGGTAACGGTGATGGCATGCATCTGTGTATACATCCACGTATCTCCAAACATGTGCATGTATGCCCTTGTTTTTCTGCAGCGTTATTAAGAAAAGCCGTCCATACTTCACCATGTTGTTACATGTGTCTGTCTGCTGATTATAAAATGTGTTAAACAGTATTTAAAAAACAAAAAAATGCAGAGCTGCGCTTTGATTTATTCAGCGAACAAAACATATGCTCGCTGTTCTGTTCTGTGTAATTCATATGATCAATAAAATTTTCTTTAAAAAGAGCAACTTTGGCATTTAGAAAGATTATGCTGCTGAAGGAAAAATGCTTCATTCTTGCTATATGTGGTCAACCTCAAAGCTCTTGCACCAAAATAAGTTTTTGTCTCACTAATGTCTATTTTTATGTATTTATTGTTTCTGATCTTCAGGGTTGAAGCTGTATATTGTGGCTGTTATCCACTGTGTCCCAAAGCCTTGGTGTACCCAGAGATATTTCCAGGTAGCTGCTTTGTTGCATATTCTTTTTGCTGAAATTTAACAACGTGATTCATGCTAAAATACAGAGTTTGAGACTAAACTTGTGCAAAAGCAATTGTTTATTTGGCAAGCCAACATGTTAGTGTTAAGGAAAATTTTATGTGTTTTAATACATTAGACGAAGTTTATATTTGCCATCTGTTCTTTTAAGATAACACAAAAGCAAGTTTTGAAATAGCATTCTTCATTGTTAGCATACACAACCCATAATGATAGATTTTTGTTAAAAGGTCAGTGATGCTGCAATGGTTTGCAGATTTTTTTGATACACCAAAAAAAAAAAAAAAACACAGCAAAAACCCACCAGACCAGCAAGGCCTGAAAATCACACCAAATTATTTAAACAATTTAATACTTAATAGCATGCAACTGTGATACAGGATGCGCACTAATGTAGTACCAGTTCTTTGAAAAATCTCATCACTAAATGTATCACATATGCATTGTGTTACATTAGAATAATGTATTTTAATCACCCAAAGGAGATGTCTAAACAGCACAACTACACAGTCTTATTTAGCATTAAACATCCTTGTGAGCTGAGGTAACCTTATAAAATCATGCTTAAATAATGTAAAACACGAGGCAGCACAGAGCAATATGCATTTTTAATTAGTAAAGTGACTAATATCGAGTGTGTGCTTTGAGGTTTTTGTTTCATTAAAAATGTATCTGTTTTTCCTGCAGCTGAATATCTGTATTCTACACCTGAACAGCTTTTTAAAAGGCTTCAGAATTTCTGCAAGAGACCCGATATTGTGAGGAAACATCTTTATAAGGTAGTTGTTCAGAATAGTTTTAGATGGTATAATGCCATATTGAAGTGCAAAAGAAAAAAAAGCCCTTAAAAAAACAACATTTAATTAACATACTAATGTTTAAAGGAAACATGCTAGGGAGGGATATTAGTCGTTACACTAACAAGGATTAATTAAAATAGATGCCAGTTGTATTAACCTAGGTCTTATGAAATACATGCACTTATTGCATGCTACATGCTTTTTTTTTAATTTATTGTTTTCTAAAATGACTGTCCTTTACATTTGCACCCAAGAGGCTTATAAAAATGAACCTGGATTAATGCAACTCATTAGTTTAAAAGGAAAATAAAAGAAAGATCCCACAATTATACTAATGAGTATAAGCCTATCTTCCTATCCTAATTTAATCTTCAGTCCTCAAAAAATACAGGTAACAGGTATCAGGTAAGATTTCTCTGCCTTTTGGAATTATTTGAATTATTTTCATAATTACAGTTATTCTTTGTTTTTATGTTGAACATAAAAAAAACTATCGGAAGCATAATGTACTGGTATTTATCATGTCCTATTCTTTGCAGTTATTTATGAAAAGAAAGTACAGCTTCAGTAGCAGACTCTCCATTCAACTTTTGATCTAGTGTTCAATGCTAGATCCACTTTTCACATTTTTAAGTAGTGTATTTATGCTGCTAGGAGTCACACTTTAAAAAAAAAATAATTAACAATCATAGGTGAAGCGGTAAATTCTGGCAATGAAGAGCTATTATTATATGACGCTGCTTTTATAAAAATAACTGCTATTAACTTTCTTCATGCTGATATGTAAATTTGCAGCATTTTGTGACTTTTACAGTCTGGGCAGGTTGGATACACATTACCCCACATGATGAAGGTGTTTCAGGTTGTAAAAAAGCCGAATTCAGCTGAAAGTCCTTAAAGGTTTGGGAATGCTTAGAAATACTCCGCATGTTGCCTGTGGAATACAAATGTGGTCTTTTTAGTGTTCCCTGTATGTCACTGCCCAGGCCTACTGTTAATGAGCACATGGAGTAATCTTCTTAATTTGGAGGCTTATGCTGCCGACAGACCTAACCTCCTCTCTCCACCTTCCTCCCTCTGGAGACCAGAAAGTTTGGGTCTTGCTGTGTGTCGTCCTCCTCTCTACTCCTTCCCGCACACATGGAGCAGGAGGAGTAAGGGTTTAGCCCATGCCTGACTATATTTGTGACCTAAAAATAGACATTTACATAATGATACATCAAAGATGATGTTGTTTCTGCAGGAAACAGTTAAACTTCAGGAAAAAAAGAGAGAACCAAAAATGCAATTTAACACCCAATTTCAAGCTCATTATCTTTCATTGTCTATTAACTTGGCAATGGTTCAGAAGGTAGCTCATAATAGTTTAAAATGCTGACTGAACACTTCCAGTGTTCAGCATTACTTCTTGAGTCAATAGTATTGTATAGTGATACATGGTGGCTTCAAATGGAGAACAGTCCTTAGATGTTTACCTTGGCATTTCTCATTGCTTCAAGCTCAGCTAGTAGTTGTGTGCACATGGGTCTGCTCACTGCATGTGGATCCCTGGCTCTGAAACAGCCAAGGTGCACTGAAAGTGGAAATAACAGTGGAGCAAATGATAATATAAAATAGTATGAGTTTAAAATATGTGCACAAGACTTGTAAGCAAAATGTAAGCAAAAAAAAACAACCCTTGAGATGATTTGCAAGCAGAAGCTTGAGGTTTTTATCTTGCCCCATGCATATGGCCTTGTGCACTATTAACAGCGCAGCCCTGTTCCCGAGTGTTTGAACTGAATGTCTGCAAAAGGTAGCAATTACGTTGAATGGAGGATCGTTTTAAAATGAGTAAAGCAGGGCCTAATCCAGAACCTGTGAGCACCAGCGAAAAGATCCTGTTGTCTTTAATAGGCTTTGGATCAGCTCAGAGAATACGCTTAGAGTTGTCTTTTTTGTACCTACACCCACGTACGCAAAGTCTTCGTTTTGCGATGAAACTGCGCAAAACCGCCTAGAATGACGCTCACTCAGATATGTGCTGTTAATGTCATTATAGTTGGAACGACGTTGCTTCATAGGAAGCTGAAAAGAATGAAATCATGAAGAGTACACAGCACTTCCACTGCATTTTCACCTTTTTTAGATCAGTATAATATTATATATACATTATCGTAGAATAGAAAAGAGACCCCAGTACAGTAGTACGTACTAACTAGCTACTTTTCTTTCAGAAACCTTCCTGACATACTCGTTTCTTGAAGTTCATAAAGTATCTGTGAAGTCTTGAGAGCAAAATGCTTTAAAAGCAAATTGTGCTTTTCTCTACTGACTGGGGATTCTGCTTCATAGATTGGGAAGTAATCATCATCAGAAGTACTTTGGCTTATCCTTTTACATATTGTTGGGGTTTTATTACGAAGGATATCCATAATAATTAGACAGTGGTCTAATTAAACAAGCAGTTTATTCCTTCAGTTGTCTTCAGTGACTGTGCTGACAGAGTTAGGGGCAAAAGGGAGATAAATGACAAGAAGGATAGTCAGTTCAGGGAGGCGGACACAGAAAATATCCCTGTGAAAATGCACAGACCAAGATATTAAACCATAATGTCTTACTTTGATGGAGCAGATTCATGCTGGCAGACTTTTAAAAATGTCCATAATATGAGCACCTATGAAAACCTTTTGAAATGATGTATTACTCACCCTGTGTATTCTCAGAGCTCCAGCGCTGGCTCATTTGCATTTTGATGTTGCCTTCTACCAGTTATTAGCAGAAGATTGAGATGAGTGGAAAACAAACCTTATTTGTTATCAATTATTTGTTCTGTTCCAGTTTTATGGAATCAGATATTTCTCTCCTGTTCTGGATATTTGCAGTTGCCAAAATGCCAGAATTAAGCAAGGAACAACAGGGCATCAGTTTCCCATGGAGTACACTGTAGGACCTGTCACAGTTTGCAAGCTCCCTATCTAATAAATTTAAAATTAAAAAAAAAAAAAAAAGGGCAAAACATTTGTTTCTGCATTATTTTCTTTAAGTTTACCTTTCAGTTCCCTCACTTCAGTTTCTTAATTTAAAACAGCATGTATAAAGAGTATACAGTGGAAAGGGACAAGAAGAGTTGCCAAAAGCCAGGCATGGAAGGAGCTGACAACTTTAAATAATCTCTCCCAGCCCTCCCAGCTGAATGAGTACGGGTTGACATGCTGTCAGCTTCAGTTCCTACAGAAAAATCCTACTCTCACTCATACTTGTTCAACGGAGAAAAGAATTTGGCCCACTTTCTGACATTCATCTTCTCATTTCCATCACACTGCAGAAGCTCACCTGCCTATGAAAAGACACATGGCGTGATTTTTTTTTTCTTTCTTACACCACTGTAGAAGGAAGTCTGCTGAATTCAAAGAGATTAAACTGCTGTAAAATCAAATTAAGATCCCGGTTAGACTGTAGACATCTGAATTGTTTCCAGTCTCAGGATTTGGATGTGTAGGGCAGTTCTAACAAAACTTTTTTTTTTTTACCTCTCTTTTTGCTGGGATTTGAGATAAAGCAGTATCTCTCTACATATTCAGGAAAATATGTAGAAAGGAAAACTGCTCCTGGTGCAGCTTTAATATTAAGGCATAGCTAGGAAATCAGCAGGAGACAATCTCAGCCTAAGGACACATGAGGATGCAGGGGAGCTTCATGCCAGATGTCCCGTTGGCCCCTCAGCCCTGTTACAAAGAGCAGTAGCCATTCATAGTTCTTGTACAGGCCATGTAAGAGGGGGAGCAATGCCTCTGCCTTTATCCTTACCCATTCCCCTGAAAAACTCCAGGAGAAATTGTTTTTTAATAAAGATGCTCTGGATCACTGTGCCATGTGTTTAATACTGTGGTTTTGATATTTGTGATATTTGAGAGAAGGCTGACACAGGTAAAATTAGGTCTTTTAGAGTTAGAGACTGGTCCTAACCCTGAACATGGAGATTTTATCATCTTTCATAACCTTTTAGTATTAAGTACATAAAACCTAATAAGCTGTACATAATAGTTCTCCGTTTGACATTCAGGCTCTTGGAAACTCCAGATCTTGTCTTTCACATCTTCCTATACCAAAGCAGTTCATCATATTTTTGCAGACAGCACTAAAAGCATTTCCTTCAATTAGCTCAGAGTTTCCCACCTTCAGTTGCGTTGAGCATCTTCTGTCTTCTTGTTCTGGAGTCAGTTGCCTGGAAGCAGAAGCTTCCCATCCATTTTTTCTATACCATTCATTATTTTATAAACGTTTGTCAAACACTTAGAATCCCCTGGTCTTTTCAGTCTCTCCTTGTGAATGCTATTCCATGTTTAAGCTCTAATCATTCAAGCTGGTTTGATGCTTGAGAGCTGGTTTTGTGCTGGTGTGATCATTGCTTTACAGAGTATTCTAGGCCATGCCATCAGTTTATGTTATGTGCTGTACTCTGATAATTTTCAACCTGTTCCTGATGGAGCCAAACCTACTGTTTACTTTTTAATGGTGAATGTATATTGAACAGATGTTTGCTTACAGTGTTCTCCAGATCTTTTGTCCTGAGCTGATAAAGTTAATTTAGAGCTTTATAGGATATGCAAATAGTACAAGTATTTCCATCCATCCTGCTGGCTTTCTGCTCATCAGCAGAGCATGATTGCAGATTAAAAGGATGGCATTGTGTCAAATCTGTGCTTCTACCTGCCTAGCATTAGACGCTGGTCAGAAGGAGGTTAGAAGCACAAGTGGGAAACTTGTATTTGCCTCTTGAGATGCTCGGTTCCCAGTAAGCATAATTTAAAGTGGTTTCAGAGATGGTCTAGATCTGCTTCTCAGAGCCTGAATGGAAAGGTTATCATAGCCTAGGAACTCTGGAGTGCAGCATGCTGTGTCCATGCTTTCACATCTCTGTCTCAGTGCTTAGGCATGGGATCCTAAGTAAAATGTATGTAACATAAGGATTTCTTATGTGAAAGAAAATTTTGGTTACTTATTTAGAATATAAAATCATAGACTAATTAAGGAAGTCTGGAGGTCATCTGGTTAGCCTTTGCTGAAAGCAGGGCCAGCTTCCAAGTAGGATCTAACTTCAAATTTGGATTAAGTTGTTCAGGGTCGCATCCAGGTTAGACTTGCCATTTTTCATTCCCATATGTATGGCTGATATAGGTGAAACCCAGCTAGCCTAGGAGGTTTGCACAGGTCGGAAGACCTGCTGGACTGTGGGACACGGTAAGTATTTTGGGCAACCTTAGGTCTTTAAGCAGCGTATAGGTCTGGAAGCAGCCATGATAGAGAGAGGTCTGCTAACTAATGTGAATCATCACTGTGGAAGAAATGAGCTACTAGGTGGGCTGCTGAAATCACCTGCTAGGTTATTCTAGGATCCAGCCATTCATCTATAGGTACAATATATGTGTATGTATACATATATGTAAGTATGCATATATATATCTATGTGGCCTGCACCCGACCTTCTCCCAGGGCTTGCCTTGCTCTTGGCTCTCTGAGGTTTGTGTCTACAAGATTTCAGTTCTCTGAAGATGTTGGTCTGTAGCTGGCTGTACTTGTAAAGCAGACATTAAAAAAAAGCATTCATTAAATAGCAGTTACGGACCCATCTTTCAGCATAAACACCAGGACTTTGAACTTCTTATTATAACAGTATTAGATAGCTTCCAATTTAGTTTTAGAAAGTAAATTAAAACTGGCAGATGAACCACAGCCACTGCAAAATGATAGGTGGAAAAACTGATCAAAGGAAATAGGATTGACTTTGAAAGAAAAGTTGCAAAAAGCATGAAAACTTAGGTTTTCAATATATTTTATTCAAATTACCTTGAGAAAGGAAGCTTGAAACTGTTTTCCTACTGCTGTACTTTGTCAGTGTGCTCTGAACCAACTGTGCAAGGCACCCACCAACTTATCTTGTGTAGCCTCGCATCCAACATTTGATGATTTTTGTTTAAAGACAGAAAGAATGAAATGAGTTTTAAAACACCAGCATAAGAAACTGCAGAACAGACCAGTTTATTTAGGGAAATACCATTACTCTACCAAGGAGTATTATATAGCTCTGACTTGGGCCTCACAGTGTACAAGGCCTCACAATTCATGTAAACCAGTGCTGTCTTTTGATGGTGGTTTCCAAAGGTGCTTGGATTTTGAAAGTTGAGCTCCAAAAATAATTACTACAACCTTGATTTCTTTCTTTCTACCTTGATTTCTCCCCAGTATTCACTTACAGAGGGAAGGATTTGAGTCGTAGAGTAAAGCTGACCCAATAAAATTGGCTCTGTAAATCACTCTGCGTTCTTGCCTGCCAATTTCAGGTTTTGTGCTGAATAATAGTCTCTAATTCTTAATTTTGTTAAAGTAATTTTTTAAAAAGTGCATAAAATTTCTGCCAAATCAGTACTTTCTGCTTGAACTCCAGCAGTTCTGAAACAATAGATCTGAATGGATGACCAGTCCTTACGAAATTCTAAAGGTTAATTCTGTAGTCTAATGATGGCAGAATAGATGATAGTTGCTTATGTTTAGGACCTTAGGACACAAGATACAATCAAGTTGATTATTTCATAAAAGACACTGTAGTGCTACTGACATATTATTATTATGCTGCCTGTTCTTCATGGGGAGATCTGACTTTATGTGAAAACTTTGCTTCTCTTGATCTCTCCGTACTTAGGAACTGTTGACTGAATCACTGTTCCTTAAAACATGGAAAATGCCCAGACTTTTGCAGACTTCCCAAAAAATGGAGTTGAATTTGTTCGCTCCAAGGTAACTTTAAAATAAATCCCAGTAGCAAGACTGATGATGATCAAGCAGGAGAATTAGGCCCTCACTGCTGGTGGTTTGTGGTTTTGCAGTGTCTGAGGGTGAGAGGGGTAGGTGAGTCCCCTCAGGTGTCCAGTCCTTGGTGCATCTGCTGAGACCACCAGTAAGGCAAATGGATGTCTGATGGTGCTCATCCAGGAGCAAATAACCTGGGGCTGCTGACCTGTCTTTACCTGTCTTTAAAAAAAAAAGCTGAATTCACCCCCATTTCCAAATAATGCCGCTTAAGTGTTCTCTGACCAACTTGCTTCCACCCCTCCTGAAATTCTGGGTGCTGCAGAGGATTTCAGCACAGAGCTGCACTCCTTCCCACATGAGAGATGTCCCTTTTGTGTCCCAGCATCTAATGCGGCTTCGTGCACTTCTCTCTTCTGCTTCCTTGTAGGGCGAGACGGCTGGGTTTTCTTGGGCAGCGCTCGGCAGTAAATTCAGGTCTCTGCTCACAGCAGAACCGAGGGAAGATTTGTGACAGATGGGGCTAAGTCACAAACTTGCAGCCTCAGGCAGAATTGTGGAAGTTTCCAGAGTGTGCCCATATTTACCTGATCAGAGAGAAAAGAAAATCTGCAGAGGAAGCCGAGCCTGGCTGCTTGTCATAGCTGACACAGAGCCATCTGCCACAAACCTGTGGCGGCTTCAGATCTCCAATCCCTGCCACCACCCCAGCTCAAATTAAATACAGATTCTTAGAGATGTTATGATGGTTACACATGTCCTCGGCATCACATGCAGGAGACTGTTCAAAAAAAATATGTGGCCTGTTGTGTAACCGCACTCATGTATCCCATATGTGGTGCCACATTGAATTTCCGGTTGAATCTGTTTTTATCCTTTGTACTGGATGACATGGTGCCTGAATTCTTTCTTTTTGCCGACACGATGGCAGCCAAGCTGCAGCTTCAAACGCTCACACTTGGCTGAGTTTCTACCTAGGTTGCCAGGTTATCATTGGAGCCTTATTGTGTCCTCAAAGGGCCACAGGGCCTGAAAGGAGGATCCGAATGCTGCTGGGCTAATTGGGCAGCCATGTCCGGGTTGTTTGGAGGCAAAGGGATGCTTTAGCACTCTTTTTTTTTTTTTTTTTTCTTTTCTCTGTATTTTTTTTTTTTCCAAATTAATGGCTCTCTGGCACAGGGGTTTTTAAGTGAAGGTATTAATAAGGGGTCTGGCAGGTAATCCCATGATTCATGGAGTTACATTTGCATTTAATTAATCTTAAAGAAAGCTGAAAGATAAACAGCTGTAATTCAGACTAGCATGGGAAATATGCTACATGGTGCCATCTATCCGATTAAATGAAAGCCAAGACACTTGTTTTATTTCTCTCAAGGATGGAGAACAAACAGATAACAATCAAAATACTTCCAATAAAAACCAGTAGTTTAAATGTAATGGCAGTTCATCAAGAATCTTTGCATCCAGTTGCAAATACAGTCTTTTAAAGATAAATCACTTATGATTCCAGCAGTCAAGCTGGTATATTTGTTGATGTAAAATGTTTTGAAGATGTAGATTGTGCAATAAATTTTTAATAAAGTGCCCACTGCAATTTTTAATTAGCATATCTTATTCATGTATAAGTGTGTACATCTATCTGTATGTTTATCACTATGCATATCCTTGTGTCAGAGTCAATGAATGCAATTGTGTCTTTATCTGATGAAGTAGAATCTGTTTTGCAAGTGATAATAAAACGTTATGACAATACCAAGATTTTCAACTCTGCTCGGGGAAGAAGCAAGAAGGCGGCTCTTGTTAAAGCATTACATTGTGAAGGCTGGGAAGACATCTCTTTGTGGACAGGTATGGTTTCAGCTTCCCTCGTATCAGGCAGGGAGATGCCATCCAGGCATCCCATCAGGTCGTCACCCAGCAGTGGGCACCAGCATCTTTCCTTTGCCCGAGCACTGTCCACAGCAGGTGACAGGCATGAGTTGGCCCTTTCTGCACACATGCTGTCATGCCTTCTGATGCCATTAAGATGCTGAAATGTCCTTTTTCAGCACAAGAGAGTCTCTTCAAAATTACTCCATTAAACAATCAAAAAAAGGGAGATCCAGCAGTAAGTGTTGAAATATTTTCCTAGCATTGCAGAGTTGTCATTTTGCCTTAGTGATCTGTCTTGTACAATGGTTCCTCCTCATTTCTGCTCAGCCAAAACCCAGCTTGGCTCTAGGCATTTAACATGGTTGAGTAGAAGTGGTCTTCTCAAGACAGCATGCATAGGTGTGGTGGTCATTTTTGGTACAACCAACAGGACTGCCTTGCATTTTTACCAGACTGCCTCTCTCTTGCCAGAGTATATCATGAATGCTCATTGATGTTACCACACCTTGCACCAGCAAGAGCAATTTGGAGGTTTTTTGTGTCTTTACTGATTGGGAAACTGAGGCATGGTGCAATTAAAGCAAATCGGTTCAAGTTTCACGGTGGGTCATTCTCCAAACCAATAAAAAGGAAAAAGGAGATGCTGTAACTAGGGCTTGTGGTGTACAGACTGTATACACCACAGCTCTGTGGTTTTGAGCTGAAGACTCCTGCTGTCCTTTGCGCACACCCTGATAAGGCCCATGGCCAAAGGAGGTCTTGCCCAGCTCCTTGGTGAGGTGGGGCTCTGCCTGGCTTGACTGACTGATTGGTGATACTTGGTCTGGTAAGCAAGGGTTCATCTGGATGGAAAATTTTCCCTGCAAGTTACAAACCCTTGCAAATAATATTCTATAATAGGAAAGCTGCAAGAGCTTTAACTGCAGGTGGCAAATAGCAGTGCTGCTTTATCTTCTGGTATTCCTTTAGATTCTCAGCGAAGAATCGCAGCTGCTCTAGAGCAAGGGTGAAAATTTCCTTCCTGCTCTGAGTACCTTCAGGTTTGCCTGGCCTCTTTCAGGGTCCTCAGTTAGGAGGGTGATGTAGGTCTTCCAGGTAGCTGGAGGTGATACTTCCCCGAGGCAGCCTTCCTCCCACCAGCCCACTGTAGACTGAAACAACCTGAGGAAGTTTTGCCTCACAGTTTCTGAAGATCAAATGAGACAGCTGCTAGGCACTGCTTCATTTAAAGCCTTCACTTTGAAAGGTCAGACAGACAAATGAGGATCTCTGTCCTGTTGTTCCTACACACATGAGTAAGAAATGAATGTATAGACCTAATCTTACGAGTAAAATGAGAGATCTTGGCTTACTTTCATATTTGTTGATGTTTCACCTGCACTGACGCAGCAACTGCAGGTGCTTTGGTACAAGTTTTAGCACAGAGTGAAAGCCGAATGGGTTTTCCCAGCTCTTGCCAGACTCACCAGGCACCACTCTGATCAGACAGCTCCTTGCCTCCTGCTTCAGTAACAGGCCAGGCACCTAATCCTACAATCCTTTTGTTTTAGTATTCGAGATCACAGGAAACAAGGGTTTATTCCACATGAGGATTGTCTTTTCCCATATAATAGAAAAGAAAATCCTAAAATAACTAGGGAATTTTGTAGCAAAGCTTTCCAGCAGTCTCGGCCCCACTCTGCTTGTGCTGCAGGCACCACGAGGAGCCGTAGTACAGACCAGCTTCCATCCATGTTCACAGCATTGAGACCTCTGACTTGGCTCAAAGCTGTTCTGAATTAGGAGGCTAGATTTTTCTAATTGCATTTTTAAAGACCGAGCCAGCAGTTCATTAGAAATCATGGAGCAAATTCTGCTTCTCTATTACACCAATATAAATCTTGAATGAATTTATATCAGGATAACTGGGAGGGTAGAATGTACCTCCCATCTTGTTCCTCAGATTATTAAAAGTTAAAGGGCCTTGAAAATTAAATTCACCTTTCCCTGTTCAAGCTGTTTACTCTGGTTTTTATTCCAGTAAGGACAGTTGAAATGAATTAGCCAGTCTCATTTCTGTTCATAGTCACTTTTAAGTTTGTTTCTCATGTACTAGCCCAAGACTAGTTTGTGTGGAAAAGACCGGAGGGCATTTTCTTTCAAACAAATTGTTTTAATGGGAATAATTTCCTAGAGGATTATATTAAAACCTTTCCATGAATCCTTGATTTTGTGAAAAAATATTTTCCTTTTATATCTCCTTGATTTGGGGGACTTTGCAATTCTTTATTTGCAGATGTAAATGAGCACCTTAATGAAAGTCCTTGAGAATTTTACCTTCTAATAGGCTAACCCTTATTTAACTGAAATACTTTTAAAATTATTCGGGCTGCTAAGCGAGGCTTCATCTTGCAGGAAAATTTTGCCTGTGAGTTACAAACCCTTGCAAATAAGGTTTTAGAATAGAAGCACTGTCAGCGCTTTAATTGCAGGGTAATAAATAGCAATGCTGCATTATCTTCTGATATTTCTTTACATTCTTGGCGAATATACACAGCTGTTGCTGGAAACTGATAATCAAATGCTCTGTAACTGTGGAACAACTTATCGCCCACCCTCCGCAGGAGCAGTGAGCGCCGAACGGGAGGAGGCGGCGGGAAGCGGCCGCGGGAGAGCCGGGAAACGGTTCTCGGGGACGCGAGAATGCAGACATACGGGAACGCAAGGAAGCGGGAACGCAGGAATGTGGAATAGGGATGTGGGGCGCAGGGATGCGGGAGCGTAAGGAAGGGGAGCGCAGGGATGCGGGAGCTCAGGGAAGCGGGACGCAAGGAAGCGGTGCGCAGGGATGCAGAGAGCAGGGATGCAGAGCGCAGGGAAGTCGGAGGGCAGGAAAGTGGAGCGCAGGGATGCGGAGAGCAGGGTTGCAATAGCGCAGGGATGTGGATCGCGGAGAAGCGACGGCGACCGGGAAAGGCCGGGTCCAGCCCGGAGAGTTGTCCAAAGCGCATGTGATACAGGAAGATCGGGATATTGGCACCGAATATCTCACCCCGGGAAAGCTCGCTCCATCCCGGCCGCCGGGGAGAGGCTGAGGGGGTGGAGGTGGGGGCAGAGAAGGGATCCAGGTTTACACGGGGCCAGAGGCAGCTAAAGCAAAAATAATTTAAAAAATAGCAATATTAGTGCTAAAGGTGCAGCGGACGCTCCGGAGCCGGGCCCGATCAGCGTGGGGGCAGCCCCCGCTCAGCGCCTCTCCGCGCCTCTCCGTTCCGCGGGTGAGGGCAGAGGCTAGCTCCCTCCACGGCCCTCCGCACCGCTCAGCGGGGGACAGCGCCGGCCGCTGTCGGGGGAGGAGAGCTGCCCGGCAGTTTTTATTATCAACGCTATTGATAATAAAAATGTTATTTTGAAATAAGATTCTTTTGTAACATTTCTATCTACGGCCGGCAAAGACGCTACCCCTCCGCCCCCCCCCGCGGTGGCCTTCCCGCGGGTGCGGAGCTCCCCCAGTCCTGCACGCCTCCAGCTCCATCTCTTCCGGTTTGGGTGTCCGCGCTCAAAAGAAAACAAAACAAAACAAAACAAAAAACTAAAAAAAAAACAACCCTAAAACATCCCCAAACGAAAAATACCCCCAAAGCCCGACAGAAAATGCAGGCGTGAGAGCTAGGGTCTTAACCCTTGGCGTGTGGAAGCCAAAACAAGGAAATAGGTTGGAAAGGCATGTCTGTAAACAATGATAATTAGTCTTTTCAAAAATCATAACACTGATTAAAATCTCTGATTCATTATTTATTCATCACAGAACCTCTTTGCAGACCTGGGAATAGTGATTAAAACCTAAGTGCAGCTCAGTTATGTGCAGCTAGAGAGGCGCCTAAAAAGGGTTAAAATGGAAAGGAAAGAGGAAACCAGGCAAACAGAATTCTTCTTTTAAATACCAATACTTTCTTCTTCCCTTCCTGGCAGGAATACTCCTATTCCCCCAAATTTTGGTATTATGAAAATGTTTCTCATACTAAGTACAAGTGTTAGACTGGATCCAGTTGGTACTAAAATTGCAAACACACTTTCACTCAACAGAAAGGAACTTCTTTTAACTCCATAATAGCAGGTTACATAGTAAATGAACAACTGATGGTCAACTGGCCAATTATGGTATAAATATCCGTTGTTTACAGCGAGGTGTTAAATGAGCCTTTTGAGCACAAAGGATCAGACTGTCTAAGCTACAATTTGTGCTTCATCCCATTATGTCTCCCCTAAAAAGGCCCGTGCTGTTGTAGGTACTGTGCGCGCAGAACATATTTCTTTCTGTTGATTTTAGTTTGCTTTAATTCAATACACACTCTTGTTTACTTTTTAAAATTTAAATAAATGTCAGCATTGTATAATTTCTATGTTAACAAAGCAGTGAGCAAAATCCCTTGTATGTTTATAAAATATTATTGTTTAATTCACATAGTTTAGGAATTCCAAATGTTGAGAATAGGAAGGAGGCCAAATACCATCTGTTTATAACTATGATGCATCATCATATGTGTACTTTAAAAAAAGAAGAAGGAAAAAAGCTTGGTCAATCATGCCACTGTTCTATCTGTTAGGAATATGGTGAGGATTCAAAATCACTCTGGGAAATTTGCAGGATGTTTTAGTATGGCTTAATTCTGAGCAGGAACGTTACAGAAGTTGCTCACGTCTGTTTTCCTGTTGGAAGACCTGCATGAAATACTCGTGCCTCAACTACTTCACTTCAATCACTTTCTCCTAGTGTAAATACCGCCCCCCCCCCCCGCCTTCTAGAGACCAAGGAACAAAACCTGAAAGATTTTTTTAAGCCCTTCCAGCCCTGGGGGTGTGTATGCACTCGCGGGTTCATTTTCAAATGATTCATACATTCACGTTCCTGGATTTTAAGGACAGAAAACAAGCATGATGATTTTGTAGCATGTCTTGCAGAACACAGGCTATAGGCTATCGTTCAGTTGATTCTGCAAATGTTTTTTTTTTAAATAAACTTCTCTGTCAAATGCTAGTAGTTTTAGGTCCAAGTTAAAATAGGTCCTCGTTAAAAATAATACATTCCATACTATTGAGCTGTACGCTACATGCATTTTAAAGAGGAGGTAGTCTGAAGGCTTCAAAACAAAGAGAGTGTCTCGAAGTTAAGTAGATAAGAAGATTTTTTTTTCCAACCCCAAGTTAATTAGCTAGTACGTCAAGCCTCATAGATGTCTTCCTACCTTTCAAGGGCTGCAGAATCCCCAGTAAATGTACTTAAACTTCCTAGCGAGGGCTAGTGAGATGAATGCAGAGATTAGGGTGAGCATTACCGTGCCTTCTCAGTGCATCCCAGCTGCAGTTCATCCTACTATTGATAATGATGCTTGGAGTTACTGAGGTGGTTTCTGAAGCTCACATATGGGGTCCTTTCCCCAAGGATGAGGAATAATAGTGGCACTCAGGTGGTGCGGGGAGGGTAAGAACAGATTTGCAGTTATCTTTGCCTGGTGCGTGGTGACTTTTTGGTTTCACTAATTTAATCAATGGAGAGGTACATTCAGGACAAGGGCTGTAATTCTCTGATTCAGTTTTTGTTTTGTGTTAACAAATGGGGAGAGTGGGAGGGAGAGAGGAGTGGGGGAGGAGAGGAAAGCACAGGTGAAAGGAAAAATGTCTGGGCTTGCTGGAGCCCAGCCGTGGCAGAATGCTGGGGCAGTATGAAAGGTTTTGTGGCCAAACTCTGCAATTTCTGTAATACCACAGTTTAGCATACTATACGCTGCACTGAAATGCCTGGGACTTTGTTTTTGAACTTCTTCCTTTCTACTGTTACATTTAACTTGCAGCATCTTGAATTACTTAGCCACACCAGATAGAAAGTTACAGCTTCTTTAGCTCTATGCACCACACTGAGCTGTTGCTGCTAAAAACTGCCCATGTGAGTGTGAAAATGCTTTCTGGCCCTTTCCTGGATATTTTCCATCATAAGTAAGTCTTTAAGGTACCATTCTGAGCGAGTTTATTATCCTGAAAAGCTTTTTTTTAATTATTATTAAATTAGAAAAAGGAAACGCCTTACACACCTTTCTTAAGTAATCTTTGTGGAGCTCATTCCGTCAACAGTTTGCTGCCACGTGATGTGTTTAATCTGCTCATGCTAACACTACAGGAGTGAAAAACAGGACAAAAGACACCTTCTGTCACTGCAGTTTGAAAAAAATTCATAAATGTGAAACCCCAACAAAGCCAACAACCCCAACTCAAAAAGAAAAAAAAAATGGTGTTCTGCACCAGCTTCAGAAAGCCAGGCATGCATTCCTGCATATTACTTCCTATTTTCCATGGCTATGTGATCCTTGGTCTCCCAGGCTGATATAGCAATCAAGGGGCAGATGTCCAATTATGGTGTGCATACCTGTCCATGAGGAATTGTATGGAACCCTCATACTCATTTATCACTTCATTTTTACATGCTGAAGTAGTTTTGAGATACACTGATAGAAGCAGTTTCGAAGGTTGCTAAATACCATGTTCACTGCATGCTTGGTTTCATGCAGTTCCTGGGCACTGTGGGGTTGGTGCAGAGAGATGGGTATTTTGAAGCACAACCAAGCACAGGTAGAAATTCTGTATGAAGAGCTGTGGTTGAGGTTATGCCTATGTAAGGGCCGTATCTGCTCTACCCTTTGGACATCAAGATGGGTAATCATTGATACCTGAAATGGAGCTAAGAGCTTTCCATCCAGCAGCTCCTGTCTTGCAGTCATGTCTGAGGGTGGCTGCATTTGCTGCTGTCAGAACAGCAAACAAAACATGCTTCAGGCATAAAGCATGCGGTAATTCACAAGGAGAACTTATTCCCTGGGGCATCATACTAACTTCTAATACCCTTCTGGGGTCTGAACACCTTGTGTTCCCTCTAGCAGTGGTAGCTGAGGGCATTCATCATCTCACAAACTCCCGGGCATTAACATTTAACCATCCTATAATTTGGTTTTTAAGTGAAAGCAGGGAGATTAATAAACTTAATCTAGCAGTCACACGGATTTGAGGACAGCTGACCTCTGCCCTCTGGAGACCCAGGCTCATTTAAGAATCTGCATCTGAGAGAGCCCCGACAGTTGTAATGTTGAAGCGAGTCTTGTCCCCCACGGGCTGCAGCATATCACCCTCTATGTCTGCAGCAGGAACAGTGGTGACAAGGAATTTGTTTCTTTTATTTATGTCTCCTGCCTCTAAAAGGGTCAGTGTTAGCAAACAGCCCCCTCCTGCAAACTAGCTGGCTAGAGCTGCTTTCCTGGGGAAAACCATAGAAAAACTAAAATCTTGGTCAAAAAATAGTCAATTTTCCAATTTGTTTGTAGGTAGGAAAGAAAAAGAAATCCAACTGAAATTAAAAAAAGGAAGCTGGAATGTTACATATTTGTTTTGGGGGACAGGTTTGCAAGTTTTGGTATTATCCCATAAAATCCTGAAATCAGCAAAGCCTTTCATGTTGAAGCATTCAGACAGCAGAAATGCTGCAGAGCATTACGTGTGGATTTTTTTGCACATTTCATGGTGTACAATTCTTCAGGAAAATTTGGATAGGAGTAGTTTGTCGATGCTGTTAATAGATACGTTTCATGCAAAAGTGTGCAATGTGATGAGCAGCCTTGGCAGGAACCATATACAGCCTGATTGTATTGTAATACTGTTTGATACAGCAGTATGTTTGATCAGTTACAAGTGATGAGTATCATATCACATCAAACAATTTAATACAGTCTCATTGTATGGAATTATGGCTGCTGTCAATCAGCCTGTGTCCTATTCCTTACAGATCTGTCTTTGGGAGATGGAGTACAATGGTAGCTACATACACATTAATAAATAAAGTGCTGCTGAAATTCCATACAGACCTGTTGAGATTTTTGTTTCTCTTTCATGGCCTTTTTATATTTTTTTTTAATTATTATTATTATTTTGTTCCCCTGTCTTCTTTTTCAGTGCTGCATGGAGATGAGTTCACCTGGTCAATAGGACTGCCAAGTGTGGGGCAAGTGTGCTTCAAAGAGTGCTTGGAAAACATCTAGCAAAGATATACGAAAGTTGTGAATTTTGTTTTTGCCAATAGCAGCCTAAGTGTAAATCCACTGAACTTGTATTCGGCTGAAGCTTCACAGGGTCTCTTTTCTTGGCTTCCTCAGAGAAAGGAGAGGCTATATATTAAAAATGCATATGTTTTGTCTTACTGTTTGGCACACCTCACTTGATAGCCCCCTATTTTGGTTTGGAGATGGCAGTCTTTGAACTTAAGTCTCTTCCTCAGGACTGATTTATTCAAGGTGCTGGAGGGGAAGCCTATGTCAGATGAAAGATACATACGTAAATAACAGTAGAGGTGGGGTTTAAGGCATTATCCATTTTACTATCAGTTTCAGACATACGCTGCTCTGATGCTGGCTTGCCTTGCAAAAGCTTGAAGTGACTAACACAGCATATGATTTTTAATGAAGTCATACTTTGCTGCCTACAAGTATGGGGTCATGCTACATTTGTATGGAAGCAGTGATTTCAGTAATGTTGCTTATTGTGGTCAAAGAGGGCAGAAGATTGCCTCTTTGCATTGTGTGGCCCTGGGGTTTTGGAGCCTGCTCAGACAAATTGATTACATTGCAGCAGGCCACACATTCAGAGAACAGAGGTGTCATGCTGAAAAGCCAAATTTCAGCAGCTGATTAATCAATGTAATGACTGTAAGTTTTTCCACCTTTTGCTATGGTCTCAGCCTGCAAATCTAAGTAACATTGGTGCTTGAATGGGAAAACTCAGAAGAAATTTTTGTAGATGCTAAAGGAAGTAGTTTCTGACTTCATAAATGACACATTTCCTTCCACATAGCAGATTATCCCTAGGGATTAAAACAAAGCAATGTTAACGATAAGGACAGAAATAAGGATATCTGCATTTAAGAAATATTTCTAGTTGACTTTGAGGTGGAGACTGAATTTGAGCTCACCTCTCATTTGGGGGGGTACAGCCTGGCTTTCCATCATGGATTTACCAGCTTTCTGAAAATGGCATTGACCTGTCACAACAAAGAATTTAGAGCAATCAGGGCTGTGGAGCTAGTCTGGAGGAAGCTTAGCATTTATGTAACTCAGAACAACCTGAACTCAGAGGCATCCTTATAAAGCGAATAAAGACACAGCTTGCTCCTGTGATATCATCTACCTGATAATTCCTGAGCACTGCTCAGCCAGGTATTTTCTCTGCTTTGTAATCCAAACAAGATAGACAAGACCCCATATGCTCCTTTTTCCATATGGGAATAGGTTGTCCTGTTACCCATGTAATTCTGGAATCTTACAATTTTTATGGTCTATAAAATGGCCACAATTATACCCTGCTCTTGCAAGTGAATCTCGTTAATTCGAGCCAAAGAGCGCTATGGTGTCTGAAAGTGGGTCTTTTACAGTGCAATGTAGTGTAAAGATCGCAAGTATAAAATAATATTTGTAAGTGTCCTTATAGCAAAATTATTTTTCTTCAGACCTGGCTTGTTACATAGCTGCTTAATGATACTCTGGAATCACCCAGCACCTGAAGTGTCCTACCCCCATTTATCGGATGTCTGGCATTAATTGGCAATAGTTCCATCTGAGACTGTGATCCAGTGAAATCCTGTAGGCCACACAGGTCTGGATAGTATTTAGATCAGAAAACTCATCCAAGCAAGAGGAGCATTGGTTTGCCACTAATCCACAGGAGAGCAGTACCACCACAAGGTTATGTGTAGATTATAAGGCCAAGAAAGGACTATTTGGATCATCTGGTGTCACGTGTATAACATAAGCCATATGACTTGCCTCAATTAATTCCTATTTGAACCAGAAAACCTCATCCTCTACCGGTCTAAAAATTGCCAGCTACGCAGAAGCTGTATTAGATACAGTGCTTTCTATTTTCTCGCAAACAAGGAACCAAAAGTGACGTTTATCTCTTGTGATTATTAGATACTTGTTGCTAGGGCAAGGATGTCAGTCACAGCACTGAGACCGAGGTTCCCTAAATATCAATACCCTTTGCCTGGGTTTCCCTCATGGTCCTATCTCAATCTGGCATTCTTCATTTTGGCAGTTTTCTGGTGTTGCTATTGCAAAGGGCAGCTCTTCAGAAGATGCCACAGTGATTTTGTGCACAGAATGATGATCGATTGATAAACTGTGGTCCCTTCACTAATTTGATAGGATCCACCCAAGATAAACAGAAATGACATAAAATTATATTGATGCCTATAGTTAAAAGGCTTTGAATTGCTGTGTATTTTAGGGGTCTGAAAAAAAAAAAAAGAATACAATAAAATTAATGACATTGGTGTAGGCTGTGAAACTATTGCTGCTCTCTGGGATGAAAGGCACCATGTGAGATACGTTGCTGATTTCTTATCTTCAGAAAAATAGTTCTTAGAGAGTATAGGGACAGACTGATTTGTGC
This sequence comes from Pezoporus wallicus, assembly GCF_028554395.1. Classification (NCBI taxonomy): domain Eukaryota; kingdom Metazoa; phylum Chordata; class Aves; order Psittaciformes; family Psittacidae; genus Pezoporus; species Pezoporus wallicus. The sequence goes on along the minus strand of NW_026636431.1, from coordinate 634,161 downwards.
CTGCTTTAGGGGCAGCTTTTTCATGGGTTGGTAGCATGAAGCTAGGTTTAGAGAGTGAGTGGATGCCATTCCCCCACTATATGTGAACATAATGAGCACAGGATTAGCATTGTTGAATGAAAATGTCAGATTTTAATTGTAAGGAAAAACGTAAAAAAAAAAAAATCCTGTAGAACATGAACAGCATTTCTTTCAGGCATTCACCCTCTTTTGTACAATGCATACATCTCCCTCTTCGAGCTGTACAGCCTGTGAAATCTGGGAGAGGAATATAATTTCTTAAACAGGAAAATATGCTTTTTACCTAATGAGATAGCCACATCTCCCCCACCATGATAATAAAGAAAAACCTCCTCAAAGCAATAAAATTCAGCCTCTCTCTTTTCTTGAGGGGTGCAGAGTGCAAAATTGTTAGTGACTCCATAGTGGAGAATGAGCCATGGGGCAACAGGATGTCACTCTCCTTCCTCCCAGGGGGTCCAGAGCATCCTGCACTCAAGTGGCCTGACTCCATTGTGAAGTGAGGGATCCCCAGCCATGGTCCCCTCAGCCCAAGGACAATGTTGTAGTGACAAAGCCATCCCCTGCTAGTAGGGTGCTCACAGGGTAGATTACTTTGTCCTAATATTGCACGAACCCCCTGCGCGTGTGCAGCTGACATCCAACAGGAGATCTTCAAACATCACCAAAAGGATGATCATAAAGGTCTTTTCCAACAGAAATGATTCTACATAATTATGTGTCTCTCCCTTCCTACCCCCCTGCCTCTGGTGCAGAACTCCCAATGAGTTAAAAGTATAAGAGCTGCACAGAAAGAGGTCAGATAATAAATGATATCTAAAACCTAGTCCCAGATTTTCTGTTTCAAACATGCTGCACAACTAACACTATGACACTTTGGCAATATGATGGAGAAAAATCCTGTGCCAGCTGACTGATGAGCACCCGTCTTTTTTAATTAATTGGGTTGAAAAAATGTCTTGTGTCAGTTTGAATGTAGGGGCTCTTTCAGCTGTGTTTTTCTGGATATTTATATAGATGTATCTAACTGCAGATTTGAAAGCCCAGCATGAGGCCTCATAAATGATAAAAATAGGTGTATACTAGAATTATACATACACAGACGTGCACATATTGGATGAATTGATACTTAAAACATATACATGCATATATAATGTTCTGCTCTCTGTTCTGAAATATATTTATAATTAGATTATATATATATTTCTATTATTCACAGCTCTCTGTGTGTGTATGTATTATAAAGTCTCTGTAGTTGGTGTTTTGCTTTTTTTTTTCTTTTAGTATGCTTTTTAGTTTTTAGCAGAGTGATATATATAATTTCTCTTTAAATTAAATGAAATTATTTGTCTACCTTCCCTTAATGGAATCAGTTTTGATATACTCTTTGTTCATGCTGTTACAGGCTTCAGTCTAAGGGCTCTTTGTATTAACTTTTTTAAGTTACATTACAAAGAGGTTTTAAGATTTCCCAACAGGCTTTTATTTAACCAGGGCTTTTGATCTCAAACCTGCTGGGGCCTAGTGAAATCCTTACCAATTCTCCAGTAACTCCTCACTATTGGAATTTGAAAAGACCCACCTGAAGGATTTAACTCGCTGTATGGCTTCAGCCATCCTTTAGATGCTTCTATTCATGCAGACAGCAAGGGGGTCGAGGGCACCCTTTGTGATCCTCCAAGTAGCCTAAGGTGCCCTTTGCATAAGTTGTACTCCTGAGGAAATAAAAATCAGGAGGACACAAACCTATATACCTTATTTCCTGCTATCTTTACTTAAAGGAGGAGCACAGGGGGTCTGCTTAACATCCTTTGCTACCTAAATACCTTTTGGACATGGGAACTCAATAAAGGAACTTTCATTGCATCCATTACCCTACTGTGGTGCATAGCAAATTAGATTTAAAAGGGTACTTTTTCCCTTACAGCTATTTCTATCATTTTCTTTAAAATTTCAATTTAGTGTCTAGTGACAGAATATTCTGTAATGTACATCAGAACTATATAACACCAATTATACTAACTGTGAATGTTATTTCAAAAGAATTAGTTATATTAAGTTATAGATAAACCATTAGGGGAAAAAAAGGCCAGGTTAGAAAAAAAAAGGAGCTATGTGATAACGTTTTAAAGGAGCAACATGACATGAATGCTCTTTTCATTTTTTAATCCTTTCATTTTGCATAACCCACACTGAAATTTAACTACTCGCTTGGTCTACATTATTTAGGCAGGGGAATGGCATGTCACTGTGTTAGCTTACAGGCACAAATCATGGTGTAAAACCTACGCGTGAGTCTTTAGGTTGTGAGGAAACATAATTTCCTCTGTTTTGGTGAAATGGGATGGCACAAATTCATGAAAAGTCTTTTGGCAGACACTGATGACCAGTACATAGGAAAAAAAAAAAAAAAGGAAAAAATTCCGACAGACCAAGCTTAAAAGAATATAATAACTAAGCACATTCTTGTCACAGGTTTGGTTGCCTTTTTTTTTTTTTTCTTACAACTGTAACATACATGATATGGCTATTACCTGCATTTTGTGTTAATTTTCTTAGATTTACAACAGAATGCATTAGAATCTAAATTTGCTTCTCTTTTCCTTGACTCTTATTTGTTTATTTGTTAATTGGTTTGTGGGTTTCAGGTTTTTTGAGTTTTCAAGATGTTAAATGTTTGGGCTACCTTTTATGCATTTGATCTTAGCATGTATTGTACTGAAAATGTTTTTGTATAGATGAGTAAAACAAAAATGTTTTGTTTTATTCTTTTTTTTTTTCTTTCTTAGAACTGGATTAAGACTTTTGCTGGAACTCTGCAAGGTTTGGTTATTTCAATTTGTAGGGATTGTTGGCAAATCGTTTATGCTTGTTTGACGCCCTGTGGGATCAAACTGCCATGAATTTTGAATTATCTAAAAACTGTGTCGTTTACTTCAACTAAAACCACCTTCCACTTGAAAAACATAAATGAGCTCAGCTGAAACCTAGCTGAGGTCTTTTTCTTTCTTTTTATTTGGGTTTTTTTTGTTTTTTTTTTTTTCATGCTTGGGATTTGCCTCAGCTCCAGCTAGAGCTGGAGCAACGCTATGACGGTCCCCTGCCTTCAGAAGAAGAGCTGCTGTCACACTGGGGCTGCTCCCTCAGAATGACATTGCCGCTAGCCAAATGCCAAATTGCTGAGGAGAGGACAGTCATGACTGTCCATCATGTATCAGAAAATGATGGGTCCTTGAGCAGACCCTGCAATATGCCTTGCCTGGTATTGCAGCTTGTAACAAGCTCACTAGGGGTGAGTTTTGCTTTTCTGGGGTCTTCATATGCTGATCTAGAATTCAGTAACTTCATAAAACCCATAGGACTCCAAAGCAAGACTCTCTTAACTTGCAAACGCAGCTCCAAGTGAAGTTACAGTAGGAGCTTTCACTTTTTCCCTACCAGCCAAGTGAAATAAGAAGCAGATGTTCACATGCATTGTCTCTGGGGAAATGGATGATATTATTTCAACAGATTGATATCTGTTGAGACTAGGTTAAACCCCAAAATGTGCTGGGCTAGTCCTGTTTTCTAGATCCTCTGAAAGGGATTATCAAGTATATTTGTGGATTCAAGCTTACTGACAAACCTGGAAGCCTCTGAGCTGGGGCTTCAGTTTGGACTTTTCCATGTTAAGAAGATGCAAATTATGATCAATTGGCTTATATATTTGTGGCATTGATGTGAGACTTTAATATGAGTCCATCTTTACAAAACAGTGAAAAATAAAAGTAAATCTGGGGGGAAAGGGGATTTTGACTGGTGAGGCTTAACAATACATTTGAACGCATGTCCACATGCACTCACAGGAAAACACCTCGGTCCAAGACCTTTATTCTTAAAGAAATTCCTGAGAAATTTCCTAGGCAATAGCATCTTTGCCCACTTCAGACAGGGGAAGCTGTGCTTCTCAGGTGCATCTTTTCACTGCCTCGTACTCATGGTTCTGTGTCTTGGAGGGTTGTAGAAAGCCCTAATTTCCATGTGGATGCTGATGGATGCCTTTGTTGAGGTAGTAGCACCGGATTCTGCCCGGATGTCTGAATAGCCATCAAGAAACCAGAACATCCCAAGTTTTATTCTACCGATTCCCCCTGTGACCTTTAGTAAGTAACTTAACCTGTTGTCCTCAGGATCTCCAGTAAAATGGGAGACCTTAATACTTATCTGGTGGGATAACAGTGCTTAATACTTACCTAATTGGATGACAATACTTACCTACATACCTCACAGGGGTGTTGTGAGGATTAATTAGCTAATGTTTGTAAAGTGCTTTGGAGATGGAAAGCGGTATATAGTAGTGCTAAGCACTATTACTTCATGCAAGCACCAAGACCTTAAAATGGCTAAGGATGAAATTAGAGTTTTTATATGTTTTAAAATAAGCCAAATTTCAGACATCCGGATGCTGGAATTATTTTTAGACAGAGATTTCTAAGAAAGTTGGGAAACAGAAGGATGTAATTATATGACCTGAAACCTTTTTTTGTTTCTTTTAGTTGACCAACTAAACTTAATCTTAGGTAGGTGTTGTTTGATGAATTGTAAAAACTGCTTGTTGGACTTAAAAGATATATCACTGTTTACTCTTGCTGATCAAACAATAGTTCTTGAAATAAATATCTCTGTTACAATTTGGACAAACAACTATATTAAATAAGCCAGAGAAAGTATTTATTTCTGTGTTCTTTCTCTCTGTATTTCTTTCTCTAAGCAGATTTTTTTTTAATCGGCATAATTCTGCTCTTGTTTCTATTAGAGTAACTGAAAGGTAACACCACTGTAGTAAATGGAATTATAACGCAAAAGCATTATGTGAGAGCAAAATTATATTTATATGTGGTCTGAAATGGAACTTGACACTTGGATTTAAAGAAAAACCAAATGAACCATTCCTAGAAATATATATAAATACAACTTTAACAAAACTTTTCAAGCTCTTTTGAATTCTGTTTGTTTCATGGCAACTCCTAAACATATTTTGCAAAAGAAGGTCTGGTATAGCATAGACCATATTTTTCCTTTCACAGGAGAAAACTTTGCAAGATTTTTGCCTTTAAATATTTTATTTGGTTCCTAATGTGGACTTTTGGTCCAAGAAAGCAACTTTATAGTTATCAAAGCACCCATTTGTATTTTTTGCAAGAGCATTTCTTCTGATCTTTTACTCTCCAATGTTAGAGAGAATTCCCACAAATTCCTAAAATCCGTTAAAATACAGAGCAGAGTGCTTACATTGGTATGTTGTACATGGGCTGTCCCTGTTAAAAAGGCTGTGCATTTTCATTCTGTATATGCAAAAGAAATTTGATATACTGCTGGGCTATGCACCAGGATTTGGTTGGCTCTAGGACCAATTATTACATTTCTGCATCAGGAAAACGTAAGAATGGATAACACTTGAAATAAAACCTACCCCAAAGCCTTTCTTATGGATATCAGGTTATTTGAAAATGTAATAGAGACCATTCGCCATAATCAAGGGTAAGTCAAGGAAAATGGCATCAAAGAGCTCAAAGCAGCCAAGAGGAAAACTTGACCCAACCCCAAATGTGTTGTCTGTGTCCCAGCTGCCAGAACAACCAAGGAGACTTCAGGGGAAGCCAGCCAGGAAGTAAGGTGCTATTGTTGGAAAGGATATCTTCCAGATTAGCTGGCATTTGGCCCTTCAGCGGCAGTGAGAGCCCAGCATGGGCCCATGGGTGTTGAATCCAGTTTTGGACCACAGAAAAAGGATGAAGTATGACTGATACTGTCACCAGCAAGCTTGTCAAGCTAATGCTTATAATATATGCAGATGAGCATAATAGCTATGTAGTGCTTTGCAGTTGGCTGTTCCTGAGGAGGAGGTGGGGGGACAAGGGGACTAAGTGTTCAGGAAGAATTATCTGTATCTAGGCAGCAGAATTTGCAGACTTGACTTAGAAGCTGGTTAATTTGGTTGAAGTACAGTACTTTGTTAACCCCTTGGTGCCTGTTGCTAACATTTCCCAGAACAGGAACTGCTGCCAAAATGGAGAGGATTGCCATAGCTAGTGCCTGGAGCTCATAAGGTGAAACTCCAGACAGAGAGGAAAGGGTGGGGAAAGAAAGGGATGCAATTTGACACTGAGGAATCAGACACTGGAAGAAAAGTCAAAATCTGAATTTCCATCCCTGCTCTCAGTGACCTTGGGCAAATCATATGACCTCAGTGTGGTATGGGATAAAAGCTCATTTCTACTGCACTTTAGGAATTACTGGAGATAGTGTAGCACCCAAATGCCACCTCAATGGAGACAGACACAGATATGCAGAGCATTTCCCATCAAAGAGAAAGACTACCTATTGCGTCACGTGATGGGAAAACACTTTTCCCCTTTTCTCTGCTCTTGCTGCCTCTGGGAGACCTAAAGAAGATGTAGCAACAGATAGCTTTGTACACCTGGATTTAATATTCACCCTCCTGCTTTACACAAATCAGCTCCATCTGATGGTGCAGAGTATATTTCCAGTGCATTCACTGGTTTGGCAGCAGTCCTTAAAAAAGATGGTCTAGGTAGAATGCTACTTTCTGAGCAGACTATGCTTGCTGCACCAGTGAGGAATCATGTGTAGTTCGGCCCAGTAACACCTGAAATTACTTCAGTAATATGCACCAGAAATTGAATGCCAGAGCTTTTGGTACTACTCTAACAAGCATTTAATAATTAGCAACTGCTGTTAAAAAAGAAAAAAGAAATGGTCATACAAAAAAGAAAGTGCTATTGAACAGGATAGCTTTGAGGTGATATCTGACACAAGGCAGCTGGTCACTGAGACTGCCTCTGGCCATGGAAGAGATACAGGCACATCTGGGCTATGTTTCATCCTATGCTGAAAAAGTTCAGTGATCCCTTCCTCACCTTTGGCCAAGCATTTACAGTCTTCCCTTCAAGCTGTACTGATGCTGTATGGTGCCACCTGGGGAAGCTGACCCTGGGAAAATGGTTCTTAAGATGGTCACTGGGGGTGTCAGCTTGAGCCTAGAGAAAGGACATAGGATGTGGGATGAGGGATGTTGGAAAGGGTGGAAGCATAACAGGCCCAGAGAGGTTCAGGTAAGACACTAAGGGAACATCCTAAGAAGATATCTTGCTTACTGGTTTTAATCATTGCTGATGCTGTAGGTGGTTGGATAGAAATAATTAAAGAATGGGCTGCAGAAGGAAGATGAAAAGTCTGTCTTAAATTAAGCATTTGTTTGGAGGTGGTCCAAATTGAGTGAAGCACACTGTGCAGGATGGTGAAATCCGTGGCACACCTGAGCCCTCTTGTTTTGGCCTCAGCCTTACCCATCAGATCAGGCATCATTGCAAAGAAAGCTATTTGTGCTCTGCTCTGCTGTGTGGATTTCTTCAGCCCTGAATGGGATTGTACAGAGAATCAAAGTGAAGTGTCCTCTTTAGGTCCTCAAGAAATAGAGCTTTCTGTTGGTTAACCATTACTTTGCATTTTCCCTTTCTTACAAAACAACTAAGGTTAAACATTAAGCGCCTGCAGTGAAGGACACCTGTATTTGCTGGTCCCATTATGCTGCTATACTGAAAAGGCTTTACAGCTGTCTAAATTAGCATAATTAAATCCACATCAATTAAAAAACCTCCATCATCTCTTTCCACTTCACATGCAGATAGTAGCATTTGTCTAAGGTGCTAAGTGACAAAGGAACTTTTTAACAGTGGAAGCCCTGTCTGAAAGGAAGAGTAATACGGTTTGTACATTGGCCCATGGTTCACCTTAGCACTAGTGGAAGTGATTAGTGGCCGCTGCTCTGCCTAAAGAGGTAAGGCTGCATTTAGCATTACAATTATGCCAGTACCCAGAGCTATGCATTAGAGATGTGCATTTTACAACGTGCTCTTGCTTCTATTGCTCCTTTATACTCCATTAATGGGGGTAAACAAAGCCTGGCATGATCTGGCCAATTTCCCTCACCCTGCTTTCTTCCCTTTTTTTTTTTTTTTTTTTTCCTGTTGTTTTGTTTTAGGGTTTTGTGTTGTTCTGTGTGGGGAAGCCCCAGTGACCCCAGGATAGCAGCAAGGCTGCGCTGTGTGATGCTAGCGAAGAGAATTCCTCCAGATGAAAACTGACATGGGGTTCAGGGGTTAATTTCTGGAACAGACGCATTTGCATACAAATGAAAAATGATGGAATTTCTGTTCTCCTAAATTTTCAATGTCATCAGCATCAAACAGCAGTCAGTGCTCCCTTGCTGTTTGAAGAATATTCATTACTTCAGAAGAAGGGGCACCTTGTTTGGTATTAATCTCCTCTTCAGGTCAATGACTTAATTTGCTAAACTCCATCTGAAGTGCCACTCACTTTCTGATTTCTCTGCTATTCTTTGTTATTTTTCATAACATATTCTTAATACATTTTTTATTTGTAAGGAGACACACATCTTCAGCAAATATGAGCGGGGGGAAGGACTCTATAATTTCCATCCAGAGTACTTGGCACCCATCTATATCATTTGTTGCATGTTTTGGTGTCTGCTTGCCTTAAAATTAATGTTGGATTTTTTTTTTTTCCCCTCAAAAAAAAAAAAACCAAAACAACAATCTTGAAGACTCAACTGGGAAAACAAATGTTTTTCTTTCGAAACTGATATCCAAACATCTGGTACCTTGTGCAACAAGGTTATTTGGTGTCACGCCTCTAACAAAAGGTAACAAGCAGCAAAGTAATTAATCCCCCAAAGAAAATCATGGAAACTCATCTGAAACTGTGGTGGCTAAGGACATACTCGAGGAGACTTATGCTAGCTCTTATTTCCCCATTGTCCTCTCTGTGTCTGCCAGGGGTCTGAGGAAGGATCCCATTTCCCCTCGGTTTTGCTCTTCATGGTTATAATTCTTCTCCCTGAATAGGATTATTCAGGGGATCTTTAGATCTTCATAGCTTAGGGGTGTTACTGGGTAATTGGCCCAGGGCTCTCAGATGGCCGTTCCCACCCTGTGGCCTGGGCACTCCTGGACAGGTCCCAGAGGGAGGCGGGTGTTCCACTGCTACACTGAAGCTCCCCACTCCAGGACAGAGCCGGCTCTGCTGTAGCCATCCAAGTCATGTGGAGGGCCTATAACAAAACCTCAAAGTCAGAATTTGCCCTACAACCCTTTGGGTTTATATGTCTAGGCCTTTCTGAATTTTCCGGCCAGACTTATTCCTGATTCTCAAGATAATGGGGCTTTTTGTTTGTTTGTTTTTTAATTATTAATCAAATCTGTTGGTTTGTTGGTTTGTTTTTTTTGTTTTTTTTTTTGCAAGATCACTTGTGGAAATGAAGTAATTGCACTGTCTGTTTTTCTGTCTGTCTCCCCTACTAACTTTAGAACCTCTTTGCCAATATCTATCCAGTTTATTTTCAGGCTGGAGATCTCAAAGGTGTGAAGCCTTTCCAGGTTTTTTTTCCATATCTAACTCTGAAACACCACCATTTGTTGTTTGGAAAGGGATGGATAGCTAAGCTTTTCTAGAGTTTTTTTTTTTTTAGGACTTGTAAAAGGGAGAGGAGGTGACCTGAAGATTAATTCCCCTTGTATCCTTATGAAGCCTGTTAACAACCAACTTGCTCTGAATGCTCCAAGTCTGGCTGGGTGAGGTTCAAGATCCTTTAAAAAAAGCAACAAACAAAACAAGAACCAAACAACAAACTATTTGCACATAGTATCTATAAACAATGTGCACACAATTGCATCTCACTGCCTATTCTTCATGTATTCTTTTCTTACACTGAAAATTTTTGAGGCTTTTCCATATTTATAGAGCATGTTGCTCAGTGGGACTTTAGTCCTGACCAGGACCTTGGGCACTTGAAAAAATAAAAATAAATAGTGACTAACGGGAGGAGTTATATTCCTACCTGCAGCATTAAGTTAAGAGTGTCTAAGGGCCTTGATCCTCAGCCCCAGCCAAGCTGGATTTACCATAGGTCATATTAAGGTGGGGCAAAGGGGACTTTATGTCATTTTTAGATCCCCTTATCCTGGGCTGGCGAGCTCCAACATGATGGGAGGATGCCTGCTCTGCAGGCAGGTTGGAATGGCAGAAGGCTGGCAGCATTGGCCCTGTGCCATCCAGAGATCCTTTCCAGTGAGGGCAATTCAGGGATGATGGGATAAGCCAGCTTTGCAAAGGCAGCTGCTTTGGGAACCTAGATCCACCTTGTTATCCATAGAGAACGTTCTCAGCATAGTAAACTTTCTCTGTGGGAAGATTTCAATGTGGGAACAGATCCTGCACTGACATGCCCATGTGCCTCGTGTGCAGGGAGATGCTCCCATCTGGCGCAGTTTGTCATTGTTGGAAGAACAAATCAAGGAATTGCCAGATAAAGTTGAGAGAGTCAGTATAAATTAACATCATCCAAAGTTCAGGTCTAAAGAGTTACAACTGTCCGCATCTTATGCTGTAAAATACTTGTACCAGGGAGGCTGGATTCCTTCCGAGTCTACATGAGAAAATATAGTCGAAAATGTGATTCTCTTGAATGTTTTTGTACTGGAAGGCTCAGGCTTCTTGTTAAGGAACTGATTCTTAATCACATCTGTCTATCTTTTTTATGAATATTGATGTTAAAGTCAGAAAAAGAGACTTGTCATCATAAGTGCATCAGAATCTGGCACTTGCCTGCTCAGAAGCAAGTTATTCTCCTGCTTAGCTGCTGTAGATGATGTCAGTTTGTTGAAATAATATATCTCTGCCAGCTGAGAATCTGGCCATAAAATGAGAAAAGTTGAGATTCCCATTGTTGAATTAGTTTGGCCACATTAAAAATACGTTGCTCTAGAAATGTGTATATGAATATGCTAATGTTTATTTTGCTAAATGTGCTTGCCAGGATGTGCCATGTGGCTGAGTTAGTGTTACTTTAAGAATCCTAATTTTTGCCTTTTCAGACTTTTGAGCTTTTAAACTTGTAAACATAGCATTTTCTTGGCATAAGTCTCTGATTTTATGCATACAGCTGACTTTTATCTTCAATTTTTACATCACCTTAATACAGCAAGAGAGAAAGCACTCATCTGTTTATGATAAGTTTATCAGAAATACTCCAAAGTTTTCCATGACTAAGATATTATATTGTTATGGTGGCTTGCTACAGGGTAATTTTGAGACAACAAATAGAATATTTCAAAGCCCAGATGTCCTGTTTAGACAAGGGGGTTTATATTGATTAGAATCTGCTTTCACCTAACATCATGTAGTAAATATCACAAAGATGTAATTAGAAAATTTGGTACAATATTTAGTCCTAGTCCCTGTGTGCCAGAATTGTTTGACTACTGAGAAACTGGAGCTTGTTTGCATCCCAGTGTGTTGTGAAATGCAAACTTCAAAGAAAATATTATATCTCCCAACTCCAGCTCGTGAGAGTCTTGGAAGTATAATACAGAGAGGCTTAACAATCCCTGCTGAGGAAAGGGCAATTTGACACTGAAACTACTGTTAAAGCACCGTTGACACTGGTAGGCAAAAAGTGCTTATTAGAGGAGTCTAGTTACAGTCTCGGGAGCCAGAGAGAGAAAACGCAACTGAGTCATTGTGAAAATTGGCAAGTTGCAACAAATATGAGTTTTATGTATGCGTCTGTGCTTGCTTTTTTTTTTCCTCCTTTAACTACATATATCTACATGTTTGCTTCATAGGCTTTCCATAAGATTGGGGCCCTTGCAGTATTCAAATAAAATATTTAGATTTACAAAACTTCTGGAAGCCAGATTTTAAGGCAAAAAAGAAGTTTTTTGTCAGATTGTCAGTGTCTGAATTTCATCACAATCTGTTCAGCTGTTTGTTGCAGGCAGGCGTAAAACATAGTGGGTAAGTGTGTGTTTGTACTTCTTATACATATTGAAAGAGGGCTGCCTAATCCCCTTGATGAGGAAAGCTCTGTAAATTATATACATCTGCAGGCTCTGTGCATGGGTAGTACAGAAGCAAAGAGGCACATCAGCAATTTGAGGGAGCAAATAAGAGTTTAAATAAGAGTTTTTTCACAAATTCAGTGATCGGGAGCCTTTAAGCAGCCCAGCCTCCTGGTGATGTCACTTAGTTGTTTGGGTTTTTCTTTGTAATGACCCAAGTGTTTTGCCTTAAAAATTTTGCCTAGGAGGCCCTTCTACACACTTAGGATTCCTGGCAAGAGAAGAAAATATTTGCTGATGACAGCTCTGAACATATTCTCTTTCGTTGTCACTAATGTCTCTATCCCACCCTCTGCACTGAGCTAAAAATAGTAACTTGGGTCGATGGTTTCAACACCATCTAATGTATGTATATTATTGCACACAAAATCTAGATAAAAATGTCAAGAATGAGACCTAAGCTATGAATAAAATTGAAAATCACAAACATGAGACAGGACCCAAATAATGAAGGTGTTGTGGGGAGATATATTGGTGTCTCTGTTTAAATAAATGTGAGCAGAGCTCTGAAGATCCTTCTGCCTCCCATGCATAGAGGATGCCTAGCATAATATTTGCTGGTTTTATTTTTTAAGGATTTGTAGGTAGCATTTATATTTATCCTTAGCCTTCCTCCGCTTCCTTTAATAGCATGATTTACTAATTATGCTGCAACACTTGTAAGGTAAGTGCAGAACATATTTTCCTGTCCATTTTGCAGAGGATAAATTTGTCCAAATTACACAGCAAGTGTCTGGCAGAAGTGAGACTAGACACCAGGGATAAAATCCCTTTGATTTCACTGAGGCAAGGATTTTATTCCAGGAGTCTTGTCTCCAGTGCTCTGCTCTGTCTACTATTCCCTGTGTATTCTGGGCTTTTGCTGATACTCGATACAAGTCTCGGCTCATAGGGTTAAAGGAAAGTCTGACAGAGAAGCAGCAATAGTAGTGTTAACATGACACTGTAGTTATGGTTTGTCAACATTTCCATTATAAACTTCTGTTTGCAGCAATTATAAGTCAACCATGAAAAAAAAAAAAAAAAGAAAAGAAAAAAAGGGAAAAGAAATCACTGTGAACTAAAACTTGGCATACCAAAGTCCAGGAGGGAATTTTGAGCTTTTGGAAATAATGGCTTCTGATTACCATGGACAGGCATGACATGATGTGCAAATACACACTCCATATTGCACTGGAAAAAAAACCGTAATGATTATCACCACTTTGTCATGCCCAAGAGTGTGAGGAGAGATGGTCTTTCTGACTTTTGGAAATGAGAGAAATATTTTATTATTCCCAGAAACATCTAATTAATGCCCTTAACTGGTTCTTAATTCTCCCTGTTTACTTTATATCATCTCATGTCAGGGAAACATGATTGCTGGCTTTTGGGTTTCCAGTAGATCAGACAGTCAGCTGGTGTTGATCAGCACAGCTCCACCGAAAGTCCAGTGAAGTTAGGTTGACTTACACTAGCGGACAGTCTGGCTCCGTATCATCTTTCCCCAGAAGACTGCAGCATTTGCTACCCATTTGGAGCGGTAGTTAATGTTTGTTTAACTTTGAAAGTCCAGTTTTGCTACACTGATCAAATTCCAGTTGCAGGATAGTCCTAAATTGATTCAAAAGTGTTTTTGCTGAGGACATGGTTACTTTTAAGTTGTATTGTACATGTACTGACTGCATTGTATTCTGGGCTTTCTTCTGTTGGCAAAATGATGGAGCAGGTGGTGCTCAGGCAGTTTACTAACATAAGAATGGTTCAAGAGGCTGTAACTATCATCTATCTGGTACCCAAATCATGATTTTGCATGAGGAAGCTGAGTCACTGACCATGCTGGGTCAGAGATCTGGGCTCTCCCCAGGATGAACTTCCTCCTGCATCATCATTCATGAGTCATGCGAAAGACGAGATGTTGGTTTGTAGGAACGTTTCCCAGAGCAGCATTCCCCAACAGCCGGGTTGGAACTCAAGTCCCTATTTCTGAATTCAGCTTGGAAATAATTACAATGCCGTAGTAGCTTTGGCTTTCTGTAGTGGTACTAATAACCAAGTGCTAAATGTGAAGCAGCTTTGCAGAAGTGCTCCAGTGTCAGGTTACAGAGAGCAGACATCAAAATAAAGGTGCAGTAAACTCGAGGTAACTAATTTAATTGCATTTCAGGTTTGGGTGTAGGAAGGAGAACAAGGAAAAGTACTTGCTGGGGTTTTTTTAGATGTGACATTTCAGTGATGTACCAACAGAGGAAATTTTGCTTGCAGAATCCTGTGAGCAAAACACTTCTGAGAATGTATGTATACAATTGTTTAAAAAAACACAGGGTTACTGACACAGATGCCAATTTGGTAGGGCATATGGAACATTTACACTTGCCTTTTTCATTCTTTCTTGCTACAGCTGGTACTGATTTAGTATGTGAAATTTTACTAGCAGGAGTGCTAATCAAGACAGAGATTTCTGTGAGGATTTAGTCATTTATGTGGAGGAAAACTATGGGTATCATTAAAAAGTACAAGATCATCTATGAGAGGAACATTATCATTAGCAACCTAATTTTTAAAGCAAACAGAGGGGAAAAATACTGTATTTCTTGAATAGCAGCAGAAGAAAATTATGTTATTGTTATGTTCAGGGTCATGACACCTCTCTCCAAGTTTGGGAAAAGAAAATTTTAAATTCATTTAAAAAAAAAGGAACCCTCTAAGTGTTTTTTGTTATTTTTTTAATTTATTTTTTTTTAGCTAGTGTGATAGCTGTTACATCAAATGGATATGGCTAGGAATGGGCTTAAATCCAAAAAGCACATCTAAATCCTGTATGTGTGTCTGAATTTGAGGCCTCCATTCAAACCTAACTCTGTGATGGAGCTGCATTTCACCATCTCACTATCTGAGAAGGGTCCAACAGTATCCCTCATCTAAAATCCAGAGTTTGTCAAAGTTCCCCTTTTTTTTTCAGAATTTGAAATCTAGGCCTGGAATGGAGATATTTAGACCTTAAATACCAATTCTGGCCAATTTTTGTTGGTGACAAGAAATACTGTATTCCATTAAGAAGGCAACAAGATATTACTTACCCAAAGAGGTGATTTTATATAACACACAGTGTAAAAAATTATGCTTGGGTTTAACTACCATTTTCTGCCAAGGTTATTTCAGTGCAAACAGCAATGGAATAACTGCTGTATGTTAAATATGTTGTACAGGTGGCCAAGTGATATGGGAGACCTGAGCAGTAAAAGCCAACATCTGCGGCTGGAGGTGCCTGAGCACGGTGGAAGTGGTGTGCGTGGTCCCTGTGGAAGGTGGCCAGCTGCCTGTGCTCACAGTATCGCCTTCATGAAGAGATGTGTGAGGAGCTCTGGAGTGGGCTGTATGCCCTTTTCTTGCTGCTTTCCCACATAGTTTGGGGACTGTGGGGGAAGACAATGTGAGGAGGATGAGGGGTAATTCCATGGGTTACAGTGCTCTGAAATGCCTAAAGATTTGACAGTCAATATGCCGAGTAAATACCTCACTGCAACTATACACGAATTCATCACAACTTCTCAGGTACTGACTTCATATTGAGTTTTCTGAATATCTTTGCAACCTACCCTGCTCTGGCATGACAAGCACTCTTTTCTGAGGCAAGATAATACTGAGCAGGGTTTGAAGAAAAAGATCAAGGCACTTTCATTTGTGTTAGCTTCATCACAGATGCTTCCCTTGTTGGAGGAGGTAGTAGATTTTAGGCAGATTCCCAGATATTACTAGATTCAGTAGCTTTACTGTAGTGCAGTAGTGAGGGGTCTCCTTTGACACCTACAGCTTTCTTGTGGTAACTGCATAAATGCTGCAGGATTGTCTCATCTACTTTAGAATCTACCAGGACTTAAACTTTCAAAGAAGTCCCACTAAGGTGGACATTAAATCCTCCTTTTCACTTCCACAACCCCAAATTTCAGCAGTTGTGACTTAAAGTTTCTTGATGGTGTTTTCCATTATCACATCTAACTTTAATCACTAGTAGAAAAGCTGAAGGCTTATTGTAGAGCTAGAAAGAACTAAATGGCTCCTGGATATGACAATGACAATTTTCACTTAAAAGGCTTTTTCCCAAAATACATATACCACTAAACACAACCATCTCCAGAGGGCAGGGAAATGGCCATCAGCCTAATTATCTCAAGCAAAACCATAGGGGAAAGGGAAAGCTGGCATTTATGTTGGCTTGAACATTGCTGCTTGCACTAAAATTGCTTGCATGTCTCTGAAATACATGCAGAAATGTTACTGGCTTTGTGAACTGAAGGAGTGGGTCAGCTTCTCATTTGATAGCATTGGGGTATTTCAGGTCTGATGTTTGCAGCAGTGAAGCTCCCTTCTCCAGAAACCTTGAGAATTTGACTTGTGATATTTCGACTGTCCAAACTTCTTCCTGATGTAGGAAGGCAAAAGTCTGATATTGGGTCAGAACAGGAACATTGTAGGACTTGTCTCTGCCTTCCAGAAAGAAAAGGAAATGAATCATGATGAAGATTTTACTATTACCATCAATAAGAACAGTTTCATCACCAAAAATGCGCAGTACAGCAATCTGAAGTCTTAGACAGTTTGTGATGTTTAAACATCTTAAACACTGTTGAGCATTTTCTCCTCATTTCTTGATATGGCACTGCAGTTTTATTTAAGCAATCCCGAAAATCATGGCCAGCTGCTCCATCTGCCAGAGATGATGCAGGATGGGTGCCTCCAGCATGTCAGCACTCAGATGTCATTTAAAAGGGAAATGCTTTCTGTACTGGGAAGAGAGTAGAGACAAAGAGCCTGAGCAGGCAGCAGGCTGTGCTAAGTGGAAAGAAGAATTGATACCTTTTCTAAGGCCTGACCCGAACATATGAGTTGTTTCCCTTGGGGTTTCTCACCCCCAAATGTTCTTTTGTGTGGGTGTGCGTGTCTTTTTTTTCTCAGCACTCACAGATCCAGAAGGCTATGAGAGATAAAGACGCATCTAATGTCGAACAGGTGGCTCATCCAGGTCATTGAGCGCAATGGCGGCTGTGAAAGCAAAGCGTGCAGTGAGTCCCACTTCAGCACGAGGCATGGGGGCACATGGTGGGGATGTGGTTGGCATTTAAAGGTCAGGTCCTTGGCATGTTCCCAGCAGCAGGTGACCTCTGTGACTGCTCTCCCATCTCACACATCTGTCTCATAAGGAAGCCAGGCTGCACCTTTATGAAACTGTTTGAAGAAGAATGAGGTGTGATCACAACTAAGCTGAAGGGTGTCATATTCACTTTACTGCCGACATGAGGACCAGTGGTTGAATATTCGATTACATGTCAGTCACAGCACATTAGGCAATCTTCCAGTCTGCCAGCTTTGCCCTTCCCAGCTCCAAGCTAAGTGTCATCAGGAAAGAAGTAGCATGGTGAAGGAAGGAGGCAATACTGGAGTAAGCTTTCTGGGGCAGCTTCAGTCCCCATCAAAAGTGTCCTTTGCTCTCTCTGCATGGGTCTGGTGTGTCCTCCTTGCTCTACAGAGTGTAAAGGGGTTCATGCCTCCTGACTATGGATGCAAACCACTCATGGTGAAGTGCTGCTCAATTTTATCTCTAGATATAAAGGTATAAATGTGTGCAAAGGCAGCAAATGGTGCAGTGAAGAGCTAGGGAACTGTCATTCCAGCAACATTACCAAAAATATTCTGTTCTTTCAAATGAAGTGGTTGTAAAATATGTAGCTCTGACCAAACATTTTCTGGACTCTTTTCCTTGCAAATTACTTAGTGAAAAATATGCTAGGAGTGGAAGTTAAGGGCTGTGGACAATTTGCCACTTTGCTGAAGCCAGAAAAATCCCATCTCAGCTCCAAGGAGGAAACTATGATCCAAAATATCAGCTCATGCAGAAAGTCCAAGTTCAGCTGGAATGTGCCACTCTGTGCTTGGTGGTTTCTGGAATGACAAAAAGCCCTGTACATCCATGCTGGGAAGCACAAGCCTGAAAGGATAATGCGAGTAGATAACTCCCATTGGCACTGAGGCTTTACTATGGGTTTATGTTAAGCATTCTCCACCTGTTAGCAGCAGCCACGTGAGAAAAAAATGGGAAGTGTCCCTGTTTTGCATCTTCTGCTTCCACGGTTGAGCTGCACCTCCTGTTTGGAAAGTTACAAAGTGAATTTGAAATCAAAGAAGACAACACTGCCATTTGCAGGTGGGATGTTCCTAAGCAGAACTTTGGCTTTGTCTAGTTTAATTTCAGATGTACTTTGAATGTTTTTCTGACAGGAGGTGCAGGCATCACAAGATTCACACTGGCAGCATCACCAAAGTGACCGTTACTATTTAGCTAGAGAGAGAATAAGATTGCAGTGGGTGTCAATGGGAATAACCTTTATGATACTTCCAAAGCTTCAGATCTGTCCTCAGGCTCCAAAACTCCAAGAAATACTTAGAGGGAGAGACTGCCTGCAGAATGAAGGGTACAGAGTGATGGATGATACAATAAAAATGACACCGCTGGTAAAACTGAAAGTGGGATGCTGCTGTTTGCAATGTGTTGTGCATATGATTGATGTCAGGACAATGGTGTCTAGACCATGTCATGTTATGGGTGCAGTATGAGACTCTCTATGGGGCAAGATGGCTGGACCCGTGGCTATTAAGTCCACTAAGGTGAATTTGGTCTGTCTGATGACTGATAAAAGAATACCTCCATGAGGAAGGATTTTTGCAAGGATTGTGGGCAGCTCTTGACAGTAGAGTTAGGTGGAAAGGGCAGAAATCTGTTTTGGTTAGCACCTGGAAAAATTACTGTTTTCCCCCTCTATCACCGCCTCCTCCTTGACCATGTTTGGAAAGGGCATCTTCAGAGCCAACAGCAGTGTTGTTACAGACAGAAGGACCTGGCTGAGAGCAGCCAGTGAAGTGTCCCTTACTTTTAAAAAGAAAGATGTGTCTTGACAGCTTGCCAAATACCACATCTGCCTCTTTTTGCACCTCTCTGGGTGAAGCTGAACAGCAAGGTGGTGAAGATGAGCAAACTTATCAATTAACTGTGTGAGAGACGCTTTCTCATGTTTTGTGCAACAGCTGTAGGTAATCCCTGGCCTGGAAGGACCTCCCTGAAATCCCATCTGCAACACCTGTGGGGGAGGCACAGCTGTGAGCTCTTCATGTCAGATGGGCCAGGAGGAGGGCAGGGGAGTATTCTGGGCACTGTTAAATATTTTTTCTCATATTATTTCTCTTTTCTATTTAAGTTTTCTTTCTTCTTTCATGATGGAAGTCTGTTGGGGAATGCAGCTGAGACCATGCAAGCCAAAATGGTCTTTGAATTGACTGCTTCTTCAGGTGTTGAAACTGTCCCCCAGTTAACCAGGCAAGTCAATCTTGTCTTATCTGTTTAGTTCTAAGGATTTGGGGGTTGTATCTAAAGCACTCTGTTTTAAATTGCTGCTCACAATAATACTAAATCATAACTTGATGGTCTGCAGTTTTCTCTGTGGGAGTATTTTGCCTATGACACTGTGTCTGTATTTTGTATGCACTGCATTGGCATTGTATAAATTTTATGAACAACTTCTGTTATCTTTGAAACCACAGAAACAACAGTTATAGTCTGAAAATGCTATAGTGTTTCAAATATGCCTACAGTAGTAGCATTAAAATGAGAGTGCAGTGTCTGCATTCAGCTTTTGATGCGTTCAATGACATCACAATTATATTTGAGCTAAAACTTCTGTCCTTAAACAGAAATGGCTTAGATTTTGCTTCTGATTTCTTGTGATAGTATCTGGGCTAAAATTGGTTGAAATAGTGAATAAGGTAGGATACTGCATTTTTACAGGCTTTGTGTCTGAGTTTGTTACTGATGAGTTGTTGGTAGTTCGTGTTGTAGGATTTGGAAAATGAACAAATGTGATTTGAAGCTTCTAAATGGGCATCTGCAACTTGTTGAGGTGTGATCTTCTGGTTCTGGGATATTTGACAATCCTGTTATTTGTGATAATGGAATTGCTGTAAGTGTGCAAAAGAAACCTTTAATTTTTGGAATAAATGCACTTTTAAGGGTGAAATAATGAAGTGTACGTCTTCAAGCATAGCCTTAGAAGTTAATATATCTGAGCCAGCTCTTGGGTGGTATGAGCAACGACATCACACTGACAGAAGTGTGACGTTGACGGACTGAAAAATGTTCTGTCTGGTTTCAAGCTTTTATTTAAATTATAATAAAGCACAAGATGCTTTCTTTGAATTATATTCACTAGATGCCCAATAGTTTCCTTTTATAGAGCAGACCTTTGCAGCCCTAGACTTAATTGTTGCTCCCTGGGGATGCAGCAGTGTGGCCATATCCCTCTGTCCCAATTGTGAGGTGTAGCATTGCTGATGGTTCCACAGCACTGAAGCAGTCCAAGCACATAGAGATGTTTCATATGAAGTCCAGGAGCCACGGTGACATCTGAAAATAACCACAGTGGCCTGCAAAACTGGTTGAAGAATAAGGCAAGAATTTCCCAACAAATATGTAATTACTGTATTAAAAGTATGTCTTTCATGTAAGACTTAGCTGAACTAACTCTTTAAATTGAATGTGGCATCTTTCTAATGCTTCTCTGAGTCTGTGATTATTTTCATTAATGTTATGATTGTAACTGTTATTAGAATGAAATTATTTACACATGAAGCTAAATGATTATTTTTATTGTTATTCAGCTCCTGACTGCATTAGACTTGTACCCTGCATCCACAAAACACTCATCCGCTTCCAAGCTGCCAGTTTCCCAGCTGCTGGAAGTGGCTATGACATGATGATCCCATTCTTTTCTGTGTTCAGGATATATTAGGGTACATCAAGGAAAGTGGAAACTGGCAGATGAGAGGTCCTCTGCCCATAGAATTGCAGAATAGTTTGCATTGGAAGGGACCTTAAATATCATCTAGTTCCAGGCCTGCTGCCATGGGCAGGGACACCTTCCACTAGATCAGGTTGTTCAAATCCCTGTCCAACCTGGCCTTGAACACTTTCAGGGATGGGACATCCACAGCTTCTCTGGTTGATCTGTGCCAGTGCCTCACCACCCTCACAGTGAAGAACTTCTTCCTTGTATCTAAGCAAAATCTCCTATCTTTGAGTTTAAAATTATTCCCCCTTACACTGTCACTACTTGCCCTTATAAGCTTTATAAGCCTATATCGGTTAAGCCTACTTGTCTTCCCTTTTTTTTTGCCTTTGGTAAACCTGGATATCATAGAAATAGCCCAGAGACACCAGAGTGATGGCATAACCATTGGGTGGTATAGCACTGACCAGTAGGGCCATAAAAGTCAATGATGTGCGTAAGCAGTGAAGCACATAATGACCAGTGAGTCTGCACCAGTTCATCTTTAACACATGGACAGATATGGTCTGCTGGTTAAGAGTGCATGTGTGAGAGCCACGAGAACTATCTTTTGATTCTGGGTTGGTTCCTGACTTGTGTGTGACCTTGCAACACTTACTTCCCTGCTGATGGCTTTGCTGATCTCCTGTCTGGAAAGAAGGCAGAATATAAGTGTCAGGTGTGGGGAATTGCCACATCCTGATTTATGAAGCTTATGTCCAAGATTCTAATGGGAGACTCTTTAGAGAACTGTAGGGAGTTGGGCAGGTGCTTGGTTAGAGTAAATCAACATAGTTCAATTAAAATCAATAGATCTATCCTATCTGGAGTGATAAAGGCTTTCCCATCAGTTAAAGCACTGGTCCTTAGTATGTAAGAGAAGTTAGGGATGTTGCTCCTTCTCTCCCAGGAAAGGTGGTGCCCAAGAACAGGCATTCACTAATGAAAAACCTTAGGCTATGGGATTTGTTACCAACAAGAAGGATTTTTGAAGGTGAATTGTAGGGCAGTCTTATTTAGGAAACATGGAAAATGAATTAGAAACTCTCATGTTACCTTTGACTCTTTGGTAAGGACAAATTAAAATTGGCAACCCTCTGTCTAGCAATATAAAAGCGTTAACATCTGCATAGCTTCTGTCGGTAAACTGGTGGAACAGATTGAGTAAAACTGGTGTAAAAATAGAACAGGTTTTGGATGTAAGAAACTTTCACAACAGATACTCTTTCTGGAACTGGTCTGCAGCTTGTGCTGGTTTAGTTGGACTCATCTGGTTGACCTGATTCAAACCTTGATGTTCTTACTTTGGTTAAAAAAAACCACCAAAACCAAACGCCCATTTCCAGAGGCAAGGCAAATTGATGTAAACCCAATTTAAAAGTGTTTGCAAAAAATATTAAGTGTTTTAAAAGCATTTCAATTAAAAGCAAAATCACAGCTTAATCTAAGGAACTTTTGTGTAGGACCGGCCTTCCTTTCCAAACTCTTTACAGTAATATTACACAATAGACTGAGGTGCTGATTATGCCACAGATAATGTAGTTGTTAATGATCAAGTTAATGTTAAAAGCCATTACTACTCATTGACATAATTCTCAGAACATTATACTGGAGAAGTGCACCTTTTGTGTAGCAACAAAATGACAAAATTGAAATGTTAAAAGTTGAGTGTCTGAATAATAGCCTGTGAAATCATTTAGACAAGATCATTGTTGTTGCCATTGTAAGAGAACCAGAGAGTGACAGAATGAGACAAAAAAAGGGGGAGGGGGAGAGAGGGAAAAAAAAGGGGTGGGGGGGGGGTGGTGTGGGGAGGAAGGCAGGCACCAGAGTGATTCTTTCCTGAAAGGAGATGTAAGGTAAAGAGGATTCTTGGTCCTCTGTTCTCTCTCTGCCTTTCCAATTTGGAGGGTCTTCATCTGACAAGAGAGCACCCTCCTCTGGCAGCTCGCCAAAATCGAACGCCTGGCTGGAAGCCTTCGGGATAGGGAAGGTTCCCATCGCATCGGCCAGCACTCTACTGGGGTGGGAAGCTTTGCCCGGCATGGAGGAAGGATTTTTCCTGACTGCTTGCCAGGAAAATCTAGGACAGCGTCCCCAGCGTTATGTAAATTAAAAAAAAACAACACAAAAACAACACAAAACAAACCAACAACCAAACAAAAAAACAGTCAATCGTGGATGCTTTTGCTGCCGTTTTGCCTGGAGAACGGGTCATCGGCAATTGCAGCTGCTTGCTTGGTGTGGTGGAGATCAAAGGGTGGGATCCTTTACCTTGAAACTGGAGGTTTTGCAGGTCACTTTAGAAAACTTTCTGAGCCCCGTGCCACCCACAGGCATCCCTTTGACTCTCTGGGCTTTAATAAAACACAAAAAGAGCACAGAATTTTGGTAATGGTCTATGCAACAGACAGACTATTAAACGCCTGCAGTGGAGGGACACTTTACTGAGCAATATACCGTACAACAAGCCCGTGTTAGAGCACTGACCCACAACATTTGGTCCATAAAAATAGTTACATTCGCAGGGACTCCTGGCAGTGAGAGTTTTAATGCAGGGTCTGTGTCATGATATAAAATAAATGACTTCTGACATTACAGTAAGTGCTTAAAAGCGCCACTGAAAACCTTTCTGTACAAAGCAATGACTATAGTGCAACTACCTGCAAGCTATGGGAATTTTGTTCATGAGCCACCCGTGATGATCTGCTTTTCTGCAGAAGCACCCTTCAGCCCAGAAGCGAGTCCCTTCACAGCCCTCCTTGTTATCATAGAATCGTTAGGGTTGGAAAGGACCTTAAGATCATCTAGTTCCAACCCCAATGCCGTGGGTAGGGACACCTTACGCTAAATCATAGCACCCAAGGCCTCATCCACTCTGGCCTTCAACACCGCCAGGGATGGAGCATTCACAACCTCCCTGGGCAACCCATTCCAGTGCCTCACCACCCTAACAGGAAAGAATTTCCTTCTTAGATTCAACCTAAACTTCCCCTGTTTACGTTTTAACCCGTTACCTCTTGTCCTATCACTACAGTCTCTAATGAAGAGTCCCTCTCCAGCATCCCTATAGTCCCCCTTCAGATACTGGAAGGCTGCTATGAGGTCTCCACGCAGCCTTCTCTTCTCCAGGCTGAACAGCCCCAACTTCCTCAGCCTGTCTTCATATGGGAGGTGCTCCAGTCCCCTGATCATCCTCGTGGCCCTTCTCTGGACTTGTTCCAACAGTTCCATGTCCTTTTTATGTTGAGGACCCCAGGACTGCACACAATACTCCACGTGAGGTCTCACAAGAGCAGAGTAGAGGGGCAGGATCACCTCCTTCAACCTGCCGGTCAAGCTCCTTTTGATGCAGCCCAGGATACGGTTGGCTTTCTGGGCTGCAAGTGCACACTGAAGCCGGCCCATGTTCATTTTCTCATCAACCAACACCCCCAAGTCCTTCTCTGCAGGGCTGCCCTGAATCTCTTCTCTGCCCAACCTGTAGCTGTGCCTGGGATTGCTCTGACCCAGGTGTAGGACCTTACACTTGCCATGATTTTAAACTTCATAAGGTTGTCATCAGCCCACCTCACAAGCGTGTCAAGGTCCTGCTGGATGGCATTCTTTCCCTCCAGGGTATCAACCGAACCACACAGCTTGGTGTCATCAGCAAACTTGCTGAGGGCGCACTCAATCCCACTGTCCATGTCAGCAACAAAGATGTTAAACAAGACCGGTCCCAACACTGATCCCTGAGGGACGCCACTCATTACTGGTCTCCAGCAGGACATTGAGCCATTGACCACAACTCTTTGTGTATCCTTATAGAGTTGGGCAAATTGTTGTGGAAAAGGTATCAAAGGGCATTTATTTGATTATGTTTTTATTCTGAATATTCTATGAATTATATTTTCTGCTCTTCTAAACAGTTACCTGCATCATACAGGTGACTTCAAATTTGGCTTGGATTTTTAGCCTCTCCCAGCACTAATATATCATAGAAATATTATGTGGCCATTTATTAAGTTTCTGTATCACAGTATCACAGTATCACAGTATGCTAGAGATTGGAAGGCACCTCGAAAGATCATCTAGTCCAATCCCCCTGCCGGAGCAGGAACACCTAGATAATGTTACACAGGAATGTGTCCAGGCGAGTTTTGAATGTCTCCAGGGAAGGAGACTCCACAACCTCCCTGGGCAGCCTGTTCCAGTGTTCTGTCACCCTCACTGAGAAGAAGTTTCTTCTCAAGTTTTAAGTGGAACCTCTTGTGTTCCAGTTTGTACCCATTACCCCTTGTCCTATCATTGTTTGCCACTGAGTAGAGCCTGGCTCCATCCTCGTGACACTCCCCCTTTATATAGTTATAGACACTTATAAGGTCACCCCTCAGTCTCCTCTTCTCCAAACTATAGAGACCCAGCTCCCTCAGTCTTTCCTCATAAGGGAGATGCTCCACTCCCTTAATCATCTTTGTTGCCCTGCGCTGGACTCTCTCCAGCAGCTCCCTGTCCTTCTTGAACTGAGGGGCCCAGAACTGGACACAATATTCCAGATGGGGTCTCAGCAGGGCAGAGTAGAGGGGAAGGAGGACCTCTCTCGACCTACAAACCACCCCCCTTCTAATACACCCCAGGATGCTATTGGCCTTCTTAGCCACAAGGGCACAGTGTTGGCTCATGGTCATCCTGTCGTCCACTAGGACCCCCAGGTCCCTCTCCCCTACACTGCTCTCTAACAGGTCGTTCCCCAGCCTATACTGGAACCTGGGGTTGTTCCTGCCCAGATGCAGGACTCTACACTTTCCCTTGTTATATTTCATCAAGTTATTCCCTGCCCAACTCTCCAGCCTGTCCAGGTCTCGCTGGATGGCAGCACAGCCTTCTGGCGTGTCAGCCACTCCTCCCAGCTTAGTGTCATCAGCAAACTTGCTGATAGTACACTCAATTCCCTCATCTAAGGTAAATTCCCTCATCTATGTTCTGGTAAAAGCTGTTGCCTAATAAATTTGGAGGCAGGAGGATTCAGTGTCATCTTATGAACTTCTTTTCTTCATCCCAGGCCAGTTTTGACTATTTTTTGTTTTCAGGTAGGGAGCTTGAAATACAAGAACATGCATCTCAAACCAAAGCATTTCTCTATCCAGGCTGCCAGTCCACCCTCCAGCCTTCACCATTTTACTCTCTTTAATGCATTAACTTTCCTGGAGGGCTTTGATTCTTGTCCTCTTATGGTTCCTGTAAGCTCTCACAAAACCATCCGGTATATTCTCTGCCTCCAGTAACTGTCTTTCTCAGGATATCTTACTACAGGGTCTGCTACTCTTGGCACTCTTCTCCTGTGACCCCAGCCGCTATTGAATTAAATCTCTTCCATGGTTTGGCTATGAATTGGAGCCTAAAGTCCATAACTAAATTGTGCATGATACTAGGATTCAGCAGGAGCTGGGGCCAGCGATTAGGAATGGTAGACCCTGCCACTTTATCTGTCATGACAGGATGGAAATTTTAGGGAAGGAAAATTACTGGCAGATCACAGTTTGGAAGGAAGGTAGCAGTAGTATAGGGCTTCTGTCTCTGCTATGTTCATTGCTACAGTTTGAAGGATTGTGCAATTCTTTGGGAAAAGTTAGAGTCCCACAGAAAGGATTAAACCTTTTCCTCCTACTGCCTCTTGCTGTGCGGATATGGACATTCTATTTTTTTTTTTTATTTTTTTTTATTTTTTAAGTGTGGTCTTTGGGCTAAAAAAAAAACTTTTTTTTTCTTCTGTCTTAAGGAAAGAAACATTTTCTTGTTCAGATCTACAAGATCAGCAAAACTGG
>NW_026636431.1:567500-602500 GCF_028554395.1 Pezoporus wallicus | reverse complement strand
ACTTGTCCCAGAAGGCCTAGTTGGTAACACTTTCCAGCAGGAGTCTTTCACCAGTGCTTCCTTTGTATAGCTTATTTCAAAAGCTTTTGTTGCCCACTGTAAAGTGGTGAGGCCAAAGATATGGACATTGTCCATGTAAATGTGGTTACGGCATCTGAACTGGGGCATGTGGCTTGCTTTGATGCTTCAAAGAGTAGCTGATACTGTCTTGTCAGTTCTGAAAACAGAGCAGTTGTTTCTAGGTGCTAGCTGAATATCACTTCATGTATGGCTCAAGACAGGCTGAAAAGGCTCCAGTATATATAGGGTTGAACAGCAAAGTGAGTAAAGAGGACATTGTATACATGATATATGCACAGAATTGCTCCATGTGAAGGGAACAGTTTCTTCTTGGATAGGGTGGAATTTAGGTTATCTTGTGTGACTTCTACCACAACATCATTTACACCAACCAGAAAATCCAGCTTGAGGTGTCAGGCTTGAAGTGCAGTTGGGGGTCAGACTTCTGATACATCTGAAGTCTTGGAGTGGGGTTTGAGTAAGGCTGGCATTGGCATATCGGCAATCCTGAAGAGAGGTACTGCCTAGCTTGGGTGGTCTCTCTGTTCACCAGCATGATGACTACTCTGCATCATCATAGTCTTGTGAGATGACTGATCTGATAGCTCCTGACTGCAAGGAAAAGTTGGTCCTGTTGCCCTTCCTGCTTTGGCTGTATGTTCCCATGCTCTCTCCTGCATGAGGTCTGATACTTGTCCAAACCCTTGGTGGTCTGGTTCAGCATGCTCATTTATGAGAAAAGCAATGCAGCAAGGAGGGTTAGAAACATGCAGCTATGATTAGGAACTTACAGAGTCAGACCTCTAGCAGAATCAGTCTGTCTTAGGAAGCCTCACATTATTGATATCCGTGTGGTCTGAGCTTCGTCTTTTACAGGATTTTGTAGGAAGACTTAAGGCACCCTTCTGGAGGTATGAATTAACACAGAGATCTGATTTGAAGAGAAGCTGTACTGGTTTGCCTACTCTGAACATGTGAAAGATCCTATTTTTCCTTTTCTTAGCAGCTTTCTTTTGGCTCAGCCAGAGGAAGTAGGAATGAGTTCACCTGGCTTTAGATGTCTAGATTAGAGCTAGTCAATTTGGGCTTCCTTTAAACCAACAGGGAGAAATAGATCCTTTAAAATGCATTTCATCTGGCATGGTTTTATATCTGCTTTAGCATGAGGTTAATCCCACATTAATGACATCTCTCTTTCTAGCCTGAATGTGTGAAGAGCCTCAGATGTCTGTAAGATAGACATCTGCATTTAGTCAAATAAATCCCACCCTTAGAGCTGCTGTACTAACATGATGAACCAAGATGAATGGCTTCAATTAATAACAACAATAATAATATAGACTCTGTAGCATAAATATAGAAAATAATTT
Source organism: Pezoporus wallicus (assembly GCF_028554395.1). Taxonomy (NCBI): domain Eukaryota; kingdom Metazoa; phylum Chordata; class Aves; order Psittaciformes; family Psittacidae; genus Pezoporus; species Pezoporus wallicus. Next base: position 601,070 of record NW_026636431.1, on the reverse strand, counting down.
CAGATATTTTTTTTTTTTCAGATGTCTGCCAGATATTTCCTTAGTATTGGTCAGAGATTTTTTGATTCAGTGTGGCTCATGGTAAATGGTTGCCGATGGTCAGGAGCAATGGTGGTATCTCCTTTAGGCACGCTGAGCAAATACGCTTTCCCTGCAGGTAAAGGCTGATAGAAGAATTTTCCAAGGTGAAGGTTTGATTTTGTTCTTTCAAATGAGATCGAAAGCAGTACTTCTGTTGTTGGTATCCTTTGTAAAAACACAATGGCTGCAACTTTCTGGAACTACTCATGACCCCCAAACTTACTCTTTATTAGCATTTCTCATTCAGCTCAAGCTGAAGAAAACAAATGAAACTAATTACTCTTGAAGTTGGATATTGCCTTCTTGAGCTTTATGAGCCTATTTTTCTGAAATTAGAAATTGGCTGACTATGTGGAATGTTTCTAGCAAAATTGCTCCTACACCCACAATTTTTACAGTCACATAAGTGCTTTGTAAGCTACCTTTGGGTAGGCACCAGTGACATCCAGTGGCCAGCGACCTGATCACAGGTCTTCTCCCATAGCCTGCCTCACCTGGGACATCTCTCCCTTGGCTAATGTTGTCTGATTTAATACACTTGTTCTGCTCAGGTTTGGGCTGTTTAATTACCTTTTCTACCCACCCCCCTGCCCTGAGACTCTAAAATCTTCAGGTAGATCTTCTCTGAAAGTCCAGCAGGGACTATAGAAATCTAATGATAAAAATTAAACCTAGATTATTCTCTTCAATGTAAATATTTTAATATGGCTGTCCGCAGACATGGTTGTCTAAACAGGGATTGAAGAACAAGGTGTAGGTATTGGTGTTGGAAAAGTTTGGCCTTTGGATTCTCTACAGACCACGTAGTACAAAAAGCCTATGGGAAATGGACCATAACAGTAGAGACCCTGATGTATTGTTTTAATATTAACTTATTTACTTTCAAGGCAGTGAGTCTGGTGACAGGTGAGTCAGTTCGTTACAGGCTAAGACTGAAGACTGGCTTTTATACTCCCAGGAGTAAACATTTTCAGGGTTAGATTCATAGTTATCCAACTCTAATTGCAGAAAAAAGCTGCTGAACTGGTGGTGCACATTTAGACAACTTGTACCTCTTCTGTGCTTATATAGTCCATGAGCCTTTCTAACACAGGGACACATGGTCCACCTTAATTTTAAATAGGTACTTCTTTTGGTTATGTCAGCTACTTAAATTTATTTGCAGTCAATTCATATTGATCATAACTCGACCTTACAATGACCTTGAGCAAAGGTACTCTGTGACTGTTATAGATATTGTGATCAATACTGGAGAGCAATTGACTACACCTACTTACTGATAAATGAAGTTTAAAAAAAAAGTACACTATTTTCAGAAACAAAGATAACTGCTCATTTAGTCGACTGTTTGCAAAGGTTTAATATTGATACATGAAGTTATAATGACATCCTTGGGCATTCTCGAATGGTAGAAAACAATAGGGTGCAGAGTCACTGTGGCACATTAAGGAGAAAGAATCATTAGTTCCCAACTTCAAATAAGAAATTTCATGATATTTATGACAACAGCACTGAGAACAAATACATTTACTTAGCAGTACTCATCAGAGAAGGCATGTATCAAACTGTGCCTCATTTCTTTATGTGTGAGCCAGGTCTAGTGAAATAAAACACTATATTACTGTGCACGGAACAAAGCCTTTAGTACCACTTATTTTACTTTAGCACCACTCTCCTTTGCTCATTTGTGCCTGAATTAAATTGCGCATCCCCAGGTATAACCAACTGTAATCATGAGGAAGAGATCACTTTGGTCTCAGCACATCTGCTACATATTGATACGCCTCCCCATGATGCCTGAAGTTGAAAGGGAAGATGTGAGGGACGTTTTCCCCTGCTATTCTTCTTGCTTTGCTCGGAGTCCTGCTGAGCATGGGGAGCTGAGTACCGGCAGCTGAGGTGCAAATAAATGAAAGTCCATTGGCAAAATGGAAGGGGGCTGCACGGGAGGATGGCTTCATCCCCAAATCCAATGGTTTCTGTACAGGGGAGGCTGCTCCCAGTGCCTGGGAATGAGGAGTGATGCTTGGAGGATGCTCCAGAGACATGGGAACAGCATTGCTCACAGAGGCACAAGTAGAGCTCATTCCCTACCAGTGTCCCTGAGCTTGCTTTGCATCAATGCTGCTTGCAAAACAACCTGGGTCTGACATTTTACATGTACATGCCAGGGTTGTTTTTCTCTTTTTCTTTTTTTTCTTTTTTTTCTTTTTTTTTCAAGTGTAATTTTTACATCTGTGACATTCTTTAGAAAGAAATTAATTAAATAGCAGGACAGCTAAAGTTATGCAAATCAGAAACAGGAGGGAAAACATTTTGCAGGCTCAGACCTCCCATAGATCTCCCTGCACTCTTCAGTGTTTTCCCCAGGCACTTGAATTTCTCTCACCATCCCCAAAGTTAGTCTCCTGATCATATTTCTTCAGTCCCACTCAGTAATCGTGTTTTTTCTTTTTTTTTCCTTTTTTCTTTTTTCCTTTTTTTCTTTTTTCTTTTTTCTCTTTCTTTTTATTTTTTCTTTTTTTTCCTTTTTTTTTTTATTTCTCCACACTTCCTTGTTTTTTGTAGAGATGGTGTCCTTTTCCAGGCTTTACATCTTACACTTCTGTGTACACTTGTTAATAAACCTGTGTTTTCAGTGTGTTGGTACATCAATAAAGTACAGAGTGGTTCAGTTAGCATTCTGGGAAATCCTTTGCTGTATTGAAGAACTGTAAATCTCCATTATTGCTTCCCATAGCACAAACAAAGAATAACTTCTTACCTTTGCAACATTATCTTTGTTAATTTTTAAGGGTGAATGTATACCTATTCCCAAGCAAAGAGTTTATGCATAGCCCAGATACCAGCCATTAATTAGTTTGGGGGTTGTTTGTTTTTTTTTTTGAGGTGGGGGGGGGGGGGGTAGGGTGAGGTGGTATAGCTTCAGTTGGTACCTGGAAATTCAGCAACAGTGAAGGGAAGCCAGGGTGAAATGGTCAGATGAAAATGATCATTAGGACTTTAAGATTTTTTCCAAAGTGAATCCAAACTGGAGACTTTAGCAATTAGTCCATGACTGATTGAAGAGGTATGTCACCTGTTACTACATGGCACATCCCATTGCATTGCAATTGCCTGCCTGGAGACATTACGGTGTATTACATCTTTTTGTTATCAAACTGTGTCATGTTGCATCACATTCAGAGGCAGCCAGATGGAGACGTGGCTGACATGTTGCCTGTAACAGATGCAATGAGACGAAGCATCCAAAGCACATACCTGCTTTTAGTTAAGGTTGTATTTGCTCAGAGTGTATTTTGACATATCTACAGAGGGTTCAAAGTCACAGGTAATCCCTTCTGTGTTTGCTAGCTCTCACTCAAGACAAAAATCTTTAGTTGGACTAGGAAGAAATGAGAGCTTTAAATTACTTTTGCTTATTGCGGTGTCATCAAATGGATACAAAAACCTGCTTAGTCTAGTTAGTGCAATAAATGCATGAGATCTGGGATCATCTGGGTCTCTGAGAGGTTGTGGTGTTTTGGTTTTTTGTTTGTTTGGTAGTTTTTTTTTGGGGGGGGGTTGTGTATTTTTTTTAAACCATAATCCCAAAAGCTTGAATAAATAAAGCTTCTAGTTACTTTGTAAAAAGTTGTGTAAAAAGGAATAAATTTTGATAAAAGTCTTAAGACTGGTCTTCTGATCTACTAGAAAAAATGAGATGTATAAAGGTGGTGATATTAGAAAGGTAATAATATTTCCCCCTATTAATTAATCTTGAATTAAAGCAATTTTTTATATGAATGCATGTGGCATTCATGGCATACCAAATTAATTCTTTATGATCAGAACCACTACAGTCAATACTAAATGAATTCATAATGATACGATACTTAAAATGAAGTGTTACCACAAAAAAAAAAAAAAAAGCCATCATCAAAACTGCAGCCTCCTAATAAAGCATTGTCCAGCAAGATGGTGCTAGCTATGACAGTCAGTGGTAATCCTTTATTTATTCTTTTGTTTGATCTCTTACTCTCCCAGTTCTTCTTTTTGGAATATTCTGTACATGATACAATGAATTTCATGGGTTTTCTAATATTAGTGGACAGTATTGCCCCATATTATCATTGGGCTCATTTCTCACATGCTTAGGTTTTCATCCTTTGGGGATCAGCAGTCAGTTATCCAGGAAAGCCTTATATCAGATTTGGTTAATAAAAAACGAAACCCTTATACCAGTCTTGGGACTTTGTTGTGTTAGAGACATTTCAAATGTCATTAGAAAAACAAAAGCAATAATGGGTTGTGTATAAAGAGAGGTGGGTGTTATGTATTAAGGAATGGGTTATACACTGGTAAAGCATTCAGCTTTTTAGTTTGTATGGTTATTTTCTTTAGTCACTTTGCTAGGGGTCTGGATGAGGCTCTCACCAGAGTTGAGAATAGGAAGACTGTCCAGGCTGGCTTCCCTCACTAAATCTAGGCGATATGAAAAGGTGAAAGGAGAGAGGTAAAACCCAAGAGGAATGAATAATATAGAGGTATGAAGGGTAGGACCATGGCGTGAAGGGTAATCTGACAAGTGCATGGTGTGGGTCAGGGGTAACTCCAGGAGTGGGGTACAGCACAAAGGTGTGGCTGATGGCTGGGGATGAGGACGAAGCCACACTAGGGTGATGTTATCAAAGAGAATGGCAGAAAGTAGGAAGGGAAGAAGAACAAAACAAGGAGAGGCAAATGAGCAAGAGCTAAGGAGGGTAATAGTAGAGGTTGTTGAGTGATGGGAAGATTAATACTTTATAGGACATACAAATTCCATCTTATTTGGTTGGTTGGTTGGTTAGTTTTTATCCTTCCTGTGAACTTATCTGGGAAAGCCTCTCCAGAAGGTACATTACCTACCTGGAATGTTGGGCTATGGCTCCTGGACTGTCATGCAACCTTTGAAGTAAAAGGAATTACCTGTGCCATAGTGGTATAGCTGACAGCTTAATCTGCCTTAATTATACTCTTTAGTACATGGTCTTTCTGGTGATTTGAGGGTGGGATGTTCAGCAGGAAATAAAAGTCAACTGCTTTCCCTTCTAGTTGGAATAGGAGACAATTATCTGGATGACATTAGGAGAGTTTCTAAATATCTTTCCTGCCAATATTTGATTAGGGACTTTAATTTCATTAGACAAACTGATTTTTTCATTAGCCAAACTGATTTTTTCATGCATTGCTCTCTCTTTTTAATGTGTAAATTACATGGGATTTGAGCCTCATTGCAACATTGACATGGGTGCTGCCTTTAAACGAACAGTGGGACCAGTGTCATGCTTGTGGACAGGTCTGCTGAGAAATGCTTTGTGTTTTGCTGCAGGAAGTGATTTCTGTAAATATGCAGTTATACTGCGCTGGTTGTTGTGCCTGTGCACATGGTCCAGCATCGTCTTGAATGCTCTTTCTTGGGAGAGAAAACTCCAGTAACTGACCTGGGTCTCCTGGTTATGACATCCACCAAAGTAGGACTGTATAATGTGAAGCACAGTTTAGGTAAAATTGCGGGATGGAGTAATAGAGAGGATGCGGTTTAATAAATATGTGATTACTTTGAACCTGAACAGATTAGCTGCAATGATTACAGGGCAGCCTTTGCTTTTCCAAATCAAAATTGCCATAATTCATTATCTTTTTGTAGCATTTATTTTGGATAGTTTATATCTTATGCTGTGTGCAACAGTTTTGCATTAATATTGTCACTCATCCTAATGAGAAGGAAGGAAACCATTTCATATTACTTTTACCGAATAAATGAAGAATCTAAATAATAAGGAAAGGTATTTAATCTATTGTTTGTTGTTTGGTTTTTTTTTTTTCCCCTGGGCTCATTCATGGTGAAATGTAACTGAAAAAGAGAAGGAAGGTGAAGTTTCCAAGTACTTCTGTAATTATGAATGAGTTATTTCAGCTACAGCCTTGTGCATATGTATGCAATCATAGTGCATAATGTTCCTAGCTGCCTGGTGCTGCTCTGTATGCCCAATAAAGGTTTGGAGGATGTAACTGCTAGTGTTAAGCATAAGTAAAATAAAAATCAAAATACTTTGGTCCCAAAGTCACGTCAGTTGAGGCTGAGATGACGTTAAAACTCATATATGAAGCTGAATTGGTTCTGTTCTACTGTCTTTGCAGAAAATACAGATGCTTGAAGGAAGTGAGCCCAGTTGTTATTGCCAGATAAAACTCTCTGCTTGGAGTGGAAAAAAAAGTAGAATTAAAAAAGTGTTTGTTGTTGTCACATAGCTTTTTAAAAAGGAAAACATAAGCCTCTATTTTTGATGTGGCTGTGGGAACACCCATAATTTTTTTAGGCTTGTGTTTCGGTAAGCAAACATGTTGACAGAATTTCTATAATTGTTTTGGAAACATTTTTATTAAAAAGAGCTTATTTTGTACAATATTTAGTAGGTCTGTTCTGAACTGAATCGACTTTGATATTTTAAATTTTTTATTTTTAAAAAAATCAAACCAGTTCTATACGGGTAAGACTGAACTGCATCTTGGCAAAGATCGGGGTGATGCTGTCTACTGGAAGAGCCAAGGAAAAGCAAAGTCTATTGCTTATTGAAGTGATCAACAGTTTAGCATTAATAGGGTTGCAGTATTGCATGGTTTAGCCAGATTGTGACGTTCTGTTTGTCAGAATTGTTAAAAGTTGAATTCTGGATTCAGTTCTTTGATGCACAGGAAAAAAAAAAAATAGTTCATGCATGGAAATACTTCAGTTTAAAGTTTCCAAATGTTTGTAAAATCAATTTTGCACTATAAGAATTGAACAAAATTTCTTTATCAAAAGCTGCTTTTCTGCAAACTTTTGCAAAGTTGCTACATCAGACAAATGAAGTATTTTCCCCCTTATTACATAGGAAGTATGGGTTTATTTATCCTGAATATAACATCATTTATATAATAATTTTTCTTGGAGTGCTTGGTACTGTACAGACCACAAAAATTTTTGCTCCAGTGACCTTGTAACATAAAACTGAAGGAGCAATCACACTGTGTTATGTGCCAGTGCAGTGAAAATTAGTTTTGCCCTGTCTAGGCAAAAGGATCTCCCCTGTCATCCAAATTACAGGACTGGGGCCCATATGCATGCGCTCTGCCTGTTTGTTTCTGCCATACAAATGGTAATACTGTAAAATATTTTTAAGAGTTGATGTCCTTTTTCCCTCAGCATTTGTGGGTTTTTTTGGGTTTATTTATATATTTATTTATGTATTTATTTTATATTTCTCTCCCAAGTAAAATATATCCTTTCAACAGAGTTGAAATGAGTTATGTTAATCTTCCAACACAAATATGAAACACTTTCAGTTGTTTTGCAAGCTTAAAAATTAGTTGTCGAGCTTAAAAAGCAGAGATCAGTTTACAGGCAGGAGAAAGTGTTTGTTGGGGTGAGGTACATAGGAAGAAACGTGTGTTTGGCCAAGTATTAAGGATGAGCTTGAAACTTGTGGTGTTTCTTCTTCATCTTGTTCTTTAAATCCAGGCTTATTTCTGATTTATGCATTTCAAAGCTCATGCAGCCAAAGGAGGGAGATTTTTTAGCAGTAGGGGGTGAGCATATTAAAATTCATTATGATTCTCTTTACTGAAACGAGTAAACAAGAATCAATTTTCTTTATTAAAGAACTTGACCGAGTTGCAGGTTCATCTAGGACAGGGTGAACTCTCTATAAAGAGTTAACCCAAGAAATGAGGGATACGCAAAATTAGTGTGACTACTTTCAGCTGGAGCCTGGGAAGTGTGCATTGGTCAAAACAATGGATTTCGTAGGTTTTGCTTTTAACAAATCAACAGAAGGACCTCAAAAGATGCATTGTTGTGTATTTTCTAAACAAATAGTTGAGCATTTTTTTTTTTTTTTAAATAGAATAACGATGAAGTGGAGCAGGGAGCAAAGACTAGATTGACCAGGATGGCCGTGAGGGCATCTTGAGTGACTTATATTACCCCCTCCAAATGCCATGTTCCTGCTTGCTTGCTGGCTGAGAGATGGATTTTGTGCATGACGGAAGTGTGGACAGGTCCCTACTTTCTGTCTGGGGAGGGCATTGGATTTCCTTAAGCCCAGGAGATTATGAGCCCTATGAGCCCTCTCCTCGTGTTTGAAGCATATGATATCAATATCAATGTTTTTGGTAAACTGAGGGCTCTCAAACACATGTATCACACTAGGCTCCATGGAGTCTATGCTCGCTGGAGATGTATGGGCAGAGATGGAGGGCTGCCAAGAACGCCTTCTGCTCAGGAGGGCGAGTGCTGTGCTGTGTAATGGCTTAGATTGGTTTCAGGGCCTTCCTGTAGCTAGTAAACGTTACATTTCCACAGAATATAAAAGTTGTCTTGCATTGCAGGCTAGCTTGGGCTTCTTTTAACCTCAGATCATCTGGGTTTCATAGGTATTGGTCATACCGTAAGCTTAAATATTCTTTTTCTCACATGTTCCCTTTCAAACAGGGTCAAGGCAGATTTTTATTTTTAAACATTTGGAGTTTGTTTTCATAAAGTTTCTCCAATCAAGACAGTATCCAAGCCATTTCGGTCTGTAGTCATACATCCAGAATTACTACATTAGCTCTTAATAAAGAACTCATGCAAAAACCAGATTCCCTTCACACTAACTACAGAAACATGTTACAGGAATGTGACCATATAGTTGTGTGGAAAATGATATTACTTGCAGAAGATTTGTTGTCACATAACAGCCTGCTCATCTGCTGATTACTATCTTACTTTTATTGTGCGTTTTCCTTTGTGTAGTGAATGTGATACTTTCAAAATTGTTTTAGATCCCTGCAGTAAAACAAAATAATAATAGTAATAATAATTAAAAAAAATCCTGAAATGCCTTTGCTAGGATCAACGTAAATGCAAACTAAAAGCAAATTTATACATATGCTGTATATTAAGCTTAACCAGGGTAACGCCCCTTTCCTTTGGTTTTTGGAAAAGAGTCCCACATTGTCACATATAAAGGGACATTTCAGCACTGATTTTCATTTTCATGAGATTAAAAGTGAAACATATAACCACAAAGCTGGTTTATGTCATCCCCTGTTGGAGCCAGCAGTAATGCCATAAATTAGATATTTGATAGGTTTGTGAGAGAAACAGATGCAGGAGGGATGCCATTCCCACAATTTTAAACTCCTTCTTATCTTTAAGCTAGAAAGAACATTCCAGATGAAGAAAATCTATCTTATTGGCTTTAGAATATAGAGGAAGAAAGTTGCCAACAAAGAAAAAAAAAAAAAAGAAAAAAAAATGTTAATTTAAACCCAATGTCAGTCTTGAGGGATTATAAACCATAATTGAGGAAGAGTGTGTGTGTGGATATACACTCATATATGTGTGCATATGTAGAAAACAGGCTGAGATGGAGCTTTTCCGATTTGATCTGCTTAATGTAGCCTACAGTCTTGCTTTGACTTCTTTAACACTTTTGGGGTGCAGAGATGAGGCATAGTAAAAATTAAGGGAATAATCTCCCCCAAACATACACCCAATAAACTCAGCTAAAGCATCCAAAAAGTATTTTTCGGCTTTTGTTTTGGAAGCAGTTTGTATGTCCCTGTTCTTTTTATTTCATTCTGCCAGCTGTCTGCTAAACAAATCTAGCCAGGTGGGGCTTACAACCCATGACTAAAAAACCTACTAGTGCAGCTGTCCAGCTTGCCTGGAGGAAGAATTCTAACAAATGGCAGGAATGAAAAGATTGGTTCTGTTTTCAAGAAAGTGGCTCTAGTACCTTCCTTGCTTCATTTTTTTTTGTTGTTGTTGTTCTGCTTGCTTCAGTTAACTCATGGCCTCCTAAGGTTTTACAGAGTAACGGAAAATCCACTTCCATGGTTTATCATTTAACACACTTTTTGGTATTGCTTGGGCTTCTTTTCTTTCCCCCTCCCCCCCACCCCATAATGATTTTATTCTGTGTTAGACACATAGGGCAGCTGCTTCGGGTGTTACTAAGTGTAAAATAACCTGACACTTTCCCTACAAATCACTGGTAAGCCATATAGTAGCTTAGCTGGGTTTTTAAATATTCAGGAGTTGAATATATAACTAGTGAAGGGTTATAGTTGGTATTGTTTATCCACAAGCTGGGGACAGAACAGGCTTCTTTGCACTGCTTCATCAATCGACCTCAACTGTGATTTTCTAGTCAGCAAATGAGTGCTTCATTTTCTGTGTCTGCGTTGAGCTAAACAAGAGCTGGGCTAAAAATTAGCAAACTGCCATCTGATCTATAGTTCCAGCAGTAGAAGATTAGCATGTGAGCCACTGAACCACAGAGGAACCTTCCCTCACTTCTTCCAGAAAATAGAATGTGTGAACGGTGTTTGTCACCAGCTTCCACTTACGAAATTCAGTCAAAAATCTCCCTCTACTTTTTGTTAGATAATAGCCTCACTAAAAAATTGGCTTTTGGCCCAATCCTGCCTCTTTTGAAGCTGGTGACATCTTGTTCTCTTGACAACTTTGGTGTAGGTCCGTGTTGATTGAGACTGATCCTTACTGAATTACTCAGTAAAGGAGTTGAGGCTTTTTTCTTCAGGTATTGCTCTATGTTTCATGGGTTCCAGGTTCAGAGGTACACATGGCATTAACATCTCTCAGGGTCAGAGTGATGCCTTGCAGTAAAGCTGCAATACAGGCTTTGGGTTCGGTCCAGAGATAGTAAAGTATTTATGCCTATGTAGGTGTCTGAATAGTGCCACTGAAGTCAGTGGAGCTACTGTTTTGATCAATTATTGCCTGTATAATGGTAGTAAATCTCAAATGAGGTTAGGACTTCTTTTTGGTGGACAGTCTATAGACAAGTCGCTGTACTTTAAGTAAAGCATGTCTTTAATTACTAAACTCCAAACATGCTAAATTCTTGTAGATCTGATTTCAGTGACTTATCTGTTTCCTTACCAGCATATCAACAGATCTGTACAAAAGACCTGATAAGCAAGATATGGAAGTACTTGCATGCAGAGGGTCCTACTGAAGTTCTCAGGACATGTAGGTGCCAGGTCTAAATGTACTCACCTTATTGCATGTTTAGAGCTTTGCTTTGGGAAGCAGCAAGACGCATTCAGAACTTGTCATTTATCCCTTTCTGTTGTAATTATCTTCACAACAAAAAGTGGATGCAAGAGGGATGCAATGATGCTCACTCCTCTTTGTAGCAAATACACTTCTCTGCACTTACCTAACCAGCATGGTCAGATAATGTCCCCTTTCTAGTCAATTTAGGAGATTGAGACCTCATCCTGTGTCCACAAAGGCAGTGGGGGAGCAATGCTGACTGCCTCGGCTGCGCGAGTCAAAATGGCACCCAACATGGGCAGGCGAAGCCAGATTGCTGTTGCTGGCGCCGTTATTTCCTTTTGTTGTATAACAAGACATGAGTGATATTGGTTGGGGTGCTCACAAGCCAAGAAAAAAGAAGGCCAATTTTTCATGAAGAAATTGAAGTGCTGATGCAGAACTAACCCTCACGGTTTGTTGTTATTTAATGAAGAAGCAGTGAGTGGGGGATTTTGGCAAAACTCAGTGTGTAAGCATAACAATTGTAATGACATTATTTAGCACACAATGGAGTAACAAAGGCACTTAAATGCTATGATTAAGAACGGTGCTAAGATGCTTGAATAGCAACTAAAAAAAAAGTCGCTATGTTATTTTCAAACCTCATATAGAAATATATTCATTTTACTCTTCTTAATTCAGTTATTCCTGCTGCAGAATTCTAGAATAGCTCCAGAAAAAAAAAAAAATGGAATTAGCTTCTTTTGATGGTATTCTGAATTAGAGACTCTGGACATTATCAATGTCAGCTTTTTACCTATTTTCCTTTATTGTTAAGCAACAGCAAATGTACGTATTACATTAAAAAGGCTTACGTACGTTCCCCCTCCCACTTATTTTTCTGAGGACAGTGTCAGATTCTGAAGGCCTTTACAATGTACAGGAGATGTATCTATCTCTGAAATAGCAGGATAATATTAGGAAAACTGAGGCTAGAGAGTAATTTGCCAGGAATTATTTTACATGGTGTTACAACAGCTTCTTAATGTAAAGGGTTTTCTGGACTTGCAATGTTTTAACAAGAAGTTCTGATTTAAAAAAAGACAAATAAAACAGCTGGGGATTTTATAGTACTGTATGGTAGCGCCTCTTTAATTTCCCATAAATTTTAAAGTATAATTCTAAATGCTCTGCAAAGCGTACAATTACTGTTACACTGGATAAGCCCAAACCAACTTAGCTTTGGGACAGGTGTACTGCCTTTATCCTAAACCCATCATTAGGTTGTTTCCTAACTGCCATGGGAGCAGCACTTTGCTTCTGCAGACAAACCATGATTAGGGAATGGGGGACTCAAGAAAGCTCCAAAATGCTGTGTGGGATTTTACCAGTCTAGTCAGTAAGCCATGGTGCCAAGGGTATAATGCAATATTATAACCATCTGTTGTCAAAGGCCATTATCCCAGTGGCACCTGGACACCACTTACTCTCCTCATCATGGCAGCAGCATTGTCACCATGGTATCTGTATGACTAGCAGGAGATGGAGCACAAGGGGGAGGTGGCAAAAGTGCAAGTAACACAAAAAGGCTCTTGAATTGTGAAGACCTTCTCCACTTCTATGCTGTCTGCTGCTTGGTACAAAAAGGGTTGCCATTATAGGCTTCATATAATTGAGGCTAGTATAGCTGTTCCAAAGCTCTAAGCAACCTGGACTGCCTGAGACTGGCAACAGTGGGCCAACTCTCACAGTTTTAATGTGATATTTGCCTTATTTGGTAATTGAAAGTTTCTTGCGGTCACCACTAGAAATTTTATTTAGATTTTGATTTAACTGCAGTGCTCATAATGATTTTTTTTTTTTCCCAGTAGGATTGAAGTTGGTAAAGCTACAGTTTTTCTTCAACCCCTACATGAAGGAATACGAGGATGATCCTTGTGGAGATATACTCCATCTGCTCCTTTTCTATTATTTTTAATGTGGTGGGAGTGATAGACCTTTCAGGAAAGAAAGCTATTCCTATTGCTAAGGAATAGGACCGAAATCAGGTAAAGGAATATGAAACATAAGATTGAAATCTAGTTTGACAAGGAAGTTTGAAGATAAAAATGTGGTGGAACTGGAAAAAAATAATATCCTATGGACTGTGAGGAACAGGAGAGGAAAAAGTTATCCAAGACACTGAGTAAGTGTGGGAGAACATGAATTGAATATGTGTGATAGGAAACTAGTGACAGGATGGACCCACGCCTGTAGGACAAAGGGGGCCTGCTACGGAAGGGCAGTAGGAATGGAAGCTCACAGCATCCCATGGGACAGAAGAAAGTAAATAGAGACTTGTAATGCTAGTCAATAGGGATGAATTTTGGGCTGAAAAATAAAATGCACAGATCTGATTTATTAAAAGTTAGCAACTAATGATTTCTCCAGTCATATATGAATTCATTTTCTAGAGAAGGGAAAAGGTTTAAAGGGTAAAATAGTTTCAAATACTGAATAGATCAATAAATACGGATACTTGAAATACTGGTAATATCTTAACATCTGAGCAGTTCTCAGTCGGAAGAGTTTTTGACTTTAAGCTGGTAAATAACTTGGATTCCAGCCACTCTGACCATTTCCTGTGGGGATAATCTGCAGGTCAATAAAGAAGTAAAATTAGGGACTACTCAATTCCTTATTACATAGAATTAAAGACTGGGTGGTGGGGAGAGGGATGCCTTTTTTTTTTTTTTCCCTACCTACCTGCTTTCTCTCTGTTGCCACCAATATCAACTTTGTTGTAGCCTACATGAGCTTCTACATGCTTTCTCTGTTTGCTTTGTTTGTGACTGGGAGCAATACTGATAAGAGAAGCCCTGAAACGAGGAATGAACTGACAAGCCTTATAATACCACCTGCTGTATTACATGAACATGAAGACTGAGATGCCTGGGTTTGATGTTACGTTTTTTAATATTCATATTAAAAAACAAGAAGCCAACCAAAACAAACCCAAAATAATTTACTGTGCACTGGCAGAAGACAGGAGGAGGTGTTGTGGACCAAAATGACCATTGGAGCAATAGTGACAGCAATGGAGTAATCCAGTTTGCTGAACAGGTCACTGTCAGCTCTGAATTTGTGTATGTTTAGGAGAGACCAGTGAGGCCAAAAGAGCTCGGGTTCACCAAACCCATCCAAAAGCAGAGTGACCTTTCCTGGTGGGTCAAGAGTTGTTGGGTGGGCTACTGGGGCTGATTGAAGCAGAGAAGACCATGCAGATAGCTGATATATTGAGCCATCCAAAGGCAACCGAGATGGGTAAGTTAAAACTTACAGAACCATCATGGGAACAATGTATATAAACTTCAGAGGAGAAAGAGAGGGGAGAAGTCTGCAGAAAGGACTTGGAGATGACAGAGTAGAAGGAAGAGGAAATGATGAAAAAGCCAGAGAGAATAAAGAATAAAGGAGAATCTCGGAAAAGGGTTAGATGTGCGGAAAAATACAGGAGAGAAGTCATAAGAAATTCAGTTGAAAAAGTTGTAGGAAAATGGCAATATCTGATAGAAAAAAATCTTGTGATTAAAACATTAGGCTTAGATTTGTTTAAACCTATTAAATGAGATATTAAATGGTTGTCACATAGCATACATTGAAGTGGTTGCATTTGTCATGTCTGCTCAGAAAATCTCACCAAAACAGATTCCTTCTTTATTTCCTTATAATCCAGTGCTACCGAATTCCCTGGAAAAGAGGTATTGTTATCTGTGATTAGGGAAGAGGCCATGCCTGTAGTCTTACAACACTTATCTGCTTTGACACACCATGATGATGAAGTTGTCCCTTTGACTCTTCTTATCAGTTGGGGCTACTTTTGAAGGCCACTTTAAAACTTCAGCTATGGAGCATCAAGCCATTGCCCAGGGCAAGATGATACGGAAAAAGGAGTACGCAAAATCTGAGATGATGTATTCAAGTCTTCACTTTCTTAAAGGTATCACTTCAAGGTGATGATTATGGGTTTTAAAAGGGAGATATTTCTGAAAAGTAGTTATTTTAGAGATATTCTGTCATGTCAGCTAACCTGAGTAAAGAGCAGTCTGCTGTCTCCGGGACAGCTTGAAAGGCTCTCTCATGAGTAGTCAGAATTTGTGTTCCTTGTCAAACACCAGAGCTTACACCTCCAAGGCATGTAGGAATATATATTTAATCATCTTCCTTTTCATTTAATCTTTGGTTCTTTTTTGGTATTTATAATCCCGAAACACTTGCTTGAGAAGGTCTGGCAGATCTGTAACAAAATTGAGAAATTCAGCCTAATTCTCATTCTAACAAACACCTGTTGAAGGAAAATCAATTGAGCTATATGCCAGTGTTCTCGGTTTGTTTCTCATGTTCAGTTTCAGGTAATCCAAGTAGATCTTTTCTTACACCTGCTTCCAGACCTCATCTTCCTGCATTGTAAGATTTCCCACATTTCTAATTCTAGAATCATCTCCTCCCCCCCATCCCCTAAAAAAATGAAAACTAGAAACTGTTGAGTAGAATTGGAACAAGAAGGAAAAAACCCCACAAACAAGTGCCTTCATTCTCCTGCTGAAATACTTTCTATTTCCTAAAGTCTCTCTAGATATCCTCTGGTGTACAGGCTTTCAGGGTTTCTTTTCCATTCACTGTATTGTCTTTGTTTCTTCACGTTATTAATTTTACCAGCATGTGTAACATACATTTCCTGCTTTATGATGGCAGTAAATATAAATGCAGAAATTATACACTCAGATGAATTAAGAGAAATAAACTCTAGCAGGTCCTGAACAAGCCAGTAATCATTCCTACATATTGACTGCTACAGCTCCGTGTACCCACAGTACATTTCCATATCACACAGGTGGAAGTGTGAAGCTGAGGCTCATTTAACAGTATGAATTTTCCCAATGTATCACAATTACAGGAACACCTGTGCTTCATAACTTTCTGCTGATCCACTGTGAAAATTCACAGTGTGTTTAGTAACTGAACCGTCAATATGCTTTGTCTCCTACAGCGTGTGGATTTGGGTTGGCTGTTTTAGTTCCTCCTTTTTAAAAACAAAAAACCCAAACCAACCCTCAAAAACAAACACCACCCCTTCACTTCTCCAGAAAAAAACAACCCAACAAAACCCCACAAAAACTAACCAAAACAACCCAAAACCCAAACATGAAAATGTAGCTGATGCTTATGTTGTGGACTGTGCTTACTCTTTCCACCGTCTTTAGTATGGAAGATCTTTAAGCTGTCCTCACCAAAGCCTGGCAGACCCCAGTCTGGGAAATGCAATACCCTTCTGTTTTAACTTCCTTTCACTCCCTGAGTAAGGCACCAAGACCATTTTGTGCTCATGGCTCATTGTTTTCTTGAATGTGTGTCAAAATCATGTCATGTAAGTCAGGCACCTTTAATAGATGCTCCACATGGCTCTGCTAGACTGTCCTGCAGAGCAGCTGCAACCCTGTGCCAAGGGATCAACTTGGCCTGTTCTTGGCATGGTTTGTGCCCACTCAGCCTGCTTAGCTTGGCTTAGCTAATTTCTACCGGCCTACCTAAATTTCCTTGATTGATGGGGAAAAACCTGTCATTGTATAATAGCATTTAAGGTACTGCTTGAAAAGAAGGGGGTTTGGTGAAAGGTTTTACATGGATCTCTACCCATTATAATCCCATATATTGTCCAATTTTCTATTTTATTCTGTTATATAAAAAAATATTTACTCTGTGTGTAGCACTGGTGCTCAGACAAGAGTCTGAGCCTTGGGAGGTATTTTTCCACTATGACTATGTCTCCTGTCTCACCTATATAGCCAGGTTTCCCATCCATTGGAAACAAACTCTCTGGAGAAGGAAGAAGATAAATTCACACCTGGTTCTTGTCCCATGGTGGAGTTAGGATGTGTCTAGACTGATGTCTTGGACATTCTTTCAAGCCACATAATTTAAAGATAATTGAGATTAATCTCATCAGCTTTCAGTTTTAACTGAGCTTTTGTGTCTTCTCTGATGTGCCACTCTTGAAAACAAGTCTTAGGTTTATGCATCACTTGAAAGTTTGTGATATTGGGTAAAAAAAACCACCTTAAGAGTTGTCACTTTTATATTGCCATGCTTTTGTGAATTGTTATTAGTCTTTGTGTTATATCTCCACTTTTCTTGGTGTTTCATCTAGATAGGAGCCCATCTCTTTATTTAGCCCATTTGCAAATTCTCCTGATGCAGAGGTTCTGATGAGCCAAGCTCTCTGCTTTTTCTGCCCTCCATGAGGTTTCTATCATCACCAAGACTGTGGATTTCTGAGTTATTTCCCTGGATATTTTCTGGAATAGTCCCTGTATAGTTCTGTCCTTATGAACTTGGGGAGGTAGGTACCGCTATTCTTCCTTCTCTGTGAGGCAGAATAATACATATACTCTGCCACAGGTGTGTAGGAAGGCCTACAAATTAATGTGCTTTATGGTCCTTGGATTAAATACTATATGTGAAAAATAGTTGAAAGTCATTTTAGTGTCCCAGGGGGTGTGACATTCTTTTATAGTCCCAGAAAGAGATTTGCTTTCTGTAAATCTCATGTTTCCAGAATTAAGAGTGTCAGATGTGCATTCTAGGGGCCTTCTGACTCAGATTAACCCTGGAGCACAAATATTTGATTGTGTAGTTGCAGTACCAGAACAAAAATATACTTATGCTGTCCTACCACTGAAGATAGGAGGCTTTTATATAGAATACTAAATGAGGGGTTTTTAATGTGTCTATAACATAAATGTAGAGAGACTTTGTACTACAAGGATAGATGCTGCAGAGTCAGAAAAAAAAATTGTAATTCAGGGTAAATTTACTGATCTGAAGATCAGGGAGATTTGTGGGGAAAAAGTAAATTTTTGGGAAAGAAAAGGACCTTTCTGATTACAGGGATACAAGACAGTAACTGAAAACTGTAGTCAGGAGGTGTAACAAACATATAAAAGGCATTATAGCATAACAAAAGGTATTTTATGTCATAACTTTCCATTACTATGTTGCTAGTGGAAGATGTGGAATTTGAAAAATGAGGAGGTATCCTGTATCTGAGCCATGATAAGGTTTGCTGGGGCTAAAAGCCATGAAGCCATGAGGAAGTATTTGTCCTTCTTCTTGTCTGTGCTTAGATCAGTGGCTATAGAGAAGCCAAGCCAGCTGTTGAAAGCAGATTGCAAAACCTGAAAGAAATAATTTCTGATGAGATGTTCAAGAGCAAATATACTAAAAAAAAAAAAAAGTCTTGTATGTATACTTGCTGTGTTCTTGCCATTTGGAGTTGTAATATGCCCCATCCCTGGAAGTGTTCAAGGCCAGGTTGGATGGAGCTTTGAGCAAACTGGTCTAATAAAAGGTGTCCCTGCCTGTGGCAGAGGGATTGGAGCTATGTGATCTTTGAAGTCCCTTCTATGATCTTCACAAGAGAGGTTTGGAGATATGGCTTTTGTTGATTCCTTTCTTAGCAAGGGTGGGGTTGTTTCTGAGAAAGGGTGACTATTTCACAGCAGTGAAAAATCTATTTCTCTGAATATGTTTACAGTGCTAAATAATCAGAACTGGATTCCAGCAATAAATCACTGTTTTAATTTAATTCAGTTTATAAAGTCTCATAGTTAAAATTGTAGCTTAAGACTCAGTCATGATGGTGAACAGTTGATTTCAGCAGTGATTTTAATTCATGTTAAAGGAAGCTGAACCTGAGTGTGATGTGAAACTGGCTGCTGTTTGGGCTGGTTGCTTGTTCATGAACACACTCATATTACTACATGCACAAAAAAAGAAGGAAAGGAAACAAAACAGAGGAACACTTAACGTTCCTAAAGTAGTTTCCTCAAATTTCTCTGCAAACAATGTAAAATAACAACCTAATAATTTTGTATCTTAATCATGTTCAGTAAAGAAGTCCTTTAGATAATTGGCACTGCCTCTGTACTAGGCCAAACTTTCTTTTAAGTTACAAATATGCACAAAAGGTTTACATTATAAGGAGCTGCTTTGGAGATGTGCAGATTTAGTTTGTAAGTACAAAGTGAACATGCAAATTGCCTTATCTTGTGGGATTCACAAACAACCATCATTCAGATTGATTTAATACATAGCTTTTTATCTTTAAAAGTGTTAATTAGAAAATAGGGACAGTTCTCTGAGCACTTAAGAGTAATAAATAGATCAAAACAGCATCCGTGCTTCTGTGATGGAACTTCTGAAGACTTTATAAAGGGATTAAACCAATTGTCAAAAAGACCACAGTATACATATTTAATAGTGCTACCACGCTACAATTACATTTTTAGGACTCTATTTGCTAAGCTTTTAAACACTCATTATACAATAAAAAAAATAAAAAATAATAAAAAAAAAGGAGGGCCAGGGGAAGGGATTTTCAGAACACAAGCTCAAGCCCACATGGCTTGGGCTTGCTGTGCCAGCAAGCTCTGCTCCAGGTCCAGAGTGACAAAGCTGTGTCTAAGGTACCTGCTTTTCATCTAGCATCAGAAGTCATTCAACTATCTGAGAAAAAAAAACTTATGTAGTTTTGTCCTCTGTTTTTCCTCTGCTGCAGCAGCATGCTTGGGGAGAGGGGAGATGCCTACTGTGCCTTCATAGGGCTGCCTGACACCTGCCTATGTGGTCTCACTGTGGGCAGTGTGCCAAATTATGATATGTATGAATACTACCAATGGATATCCTTGACCTAGTGTATAAGTAAAAGATCATTCTTTCTGAGACTTAGAGATCTCTGTGTATTTAGTCACATCAATAGTGTTCGTGTAATCAATAATTTCCTGTAATTCCGAAAGTACATTTGTGTATTTATTTCTGTAAAGAGAGTTGGGTTTGTTCAGCCTCTAGAAGACTCTGGGGAGACCTTAGAGCACCTTCTAGTGCCTAAAGAGGCCAACAAGAAAGCTGGATGGAGAGGGATTTTTTGCAAAGGCATATAGTAACAGGACAAGGGGGAATGGTTTTGAACTGACAGAAGGTAAATTTAGGTTAGATATAAGGAAGAAATTCTTTACTGTGCAGGTGGTGAGACATTGGCACAGGTTGCTCAGTGAAGCTGTGGCTGCCTCAGCCCTGAAAGTGTTCAGGGCCAGGTTGGATGTGGCTTTGAGCAACCTGGTCTAGTGGAAGGTATTCCTGAATTTGGCAGTGGGGCTGGAACTAGATGAATTTTAATGTTTCCTCTAGCCCAAAGAATGATTCTATGATTCCTGTCATTGCCCAACAAGTTCACACTGAATGAGATCGAAGCCATCAGCTACAATAAGTTACAAGCTGATTATATATCAGCAAGTATAATGGGATGAAAGCCAAAATGAAGTGTCCTCTTCAGTATATGAAACAGGCCCAGCTTCCCCAAGATCTCCTTGTTGGTCATATTCTCCAGGCATCTGATGACCGTAGTTGCCTCTTCTGGACCTTCTCTTACTTCTCTATGTCCCTCTTGCTCTGATGGCCCAGGCTGGGTGGAACATAAGATTGGCCTCACCATCCTGAGCAGAAAGGGTTGATAACCTCCCACTGTCAGTAGATCACTGTGTGGATTGTCTATGAGCTCCTCCTACAAAGTGAGGAGGAAGGAGAACGGGTAGAGTGGGATTTCTTCATTAGCTCTGTTTATTTTCTGTGTTATTATGGCCCTGAGGGACCCTGTAGTGGATAAGCACTGGTTCTGCTAGGTGCTGTACAAGCACAGAAGAAAATGTCAGTTGCTGCTGTGAAGAGCTCAGTCTGCACATGTCACAGGAGGCAACAGATGGTACAGGCTGACGAGATAGTATGAGAGGAAATGAGACAATATTTATGAACATGATAGACAGCAGTCTCAGTACATGAGTAGCCAAGACATTGTCAAGGTTTTCTGCAGACATCACAGGAGGGGTTTTGCAGCTGAGCAGAGAAGTGGTTTTGCATCTGCTTGCAGGAAGATGCTCCCAGATGTGAGAGAGAGCATGGAGGTGCTTGAAATAGAGCAGAATTTTCATTGAAATTTGAGTAATTAAGCATATTCATCAAGGTGGAGCTTGATAAAGTTCTGACTGGGATTAGAGGATTATTGGGGATTTTGGGCAGATGAGTTCAGTGACCCAACAGGTCCCTCCTGGTTCCATTTCAGAGGTTTTCAAGGGGCTTTTGGTGGGTGTTTCTGAGAGTGTGGAGAAAAAGGGAACAGGAGGGAGAAAGCATAGAATCATAGAATCAGATAGGTTGGAAAAGACCTTTAAGATCATCAAGTCCAACCATTACCTCAGGACTGCCAAGACCACCACTAAACCATGTCACTGAGGGCCTCATCTACATGGTTTTTGAACACTTCCAGGGATGATGATTCCACCATTTTCCTGAGAAGCCTGTTCTAACACCGATCATCCTCTCTCCAAAGAATTTTTTCCTGATATCCAATCTAAACCTCTACTGGTGCAGCTTGAGGCTGTTACCTCATGTTCTATCACTTGTTACTTGAGAGAAGAGACCGAACCCCACCTCACTACTGCCTCCTTTCAGGTAGTTGTAGGGAGCAATAAGGTCCCTCCTGAGCCTTCTCCTAACTAAACAAACCCAGTTCTCT
The DNA here is from genome assembly GCF_028554395.1 of Pezoporus wallicus. NCBI lineage: Eukaryota > Metazoa > Chordata > Aves > Psittaciformes > Psittacidae > Pezoporus > Pezoporus wallicus. The sequence continues at coordinate 579,330 of NW_026636431.1, read as the reverse complement.
CAGCTTTTCCTCATCACACTTGGTTTCCAGACCCTTTACCAGCTTTGTTGCCCTTTTCTGAACTCGCTCCAGCACCTCAGTGTCTTGTAGTGAGGAGCCCAGAACTGAACACAAGATTCAAGGTGCAGCCTCACCAGTGCCAAGTACAGGGGGATGATCACTGCTCTGCTCCTGATGGCTATGCTATTTCTGATACAGACCAGGATGCTGTTGGCTTTCTTGGCTGCTTGGGTACAAGCTGGCTTGTGTTCAGTGGCCGTCAATCAGCACATCCAGGTCCTTTTCCACCGAGCAGCTTTACAGATACTCTTTCCCAAGACTGGAGCCTTGCATGGGGTTATTGTGGCCCAAAGGCCACAACTGGGACCTGGCACTTTGCCTTGTTTAACCTGGTACCATTGGCCCCAGCGCATCCCTCCAGCCAGTCCAGATCCCTCTGCAGATCCTCTGTATCCTTCAGCTGATCAACATTCCCAGCCAACTTGATGTCAACTTTGAATTTACTAAGGGTACATTCTGTCCCCTCATCCAGATCATCAATGATATTAAACAACACTGGCCTGATCACCAAGCCCTGAGAGACACCACTAGTGACTGATTGCCAAATAGATGTGATGCCATTTGCCACCATTCTTTGGGCTCTGCCATCCAGCCAGTTTCTAGCCTAGCAAAAAATCCCCCTGTCCAGGCCATGAGCAGCCAATTTCTCCAAGAGAACACTGTGGGGGACAGTGCCAAATGCTTTACAGAAGTCCAAATAAACAATGGCCACAGCCTTTCCCTCATCAACCAGGTGGGTCACCTTATTGTAGAAGGAGATCAGGTTGGTCAAGCAGGCACCCTTCATGAACCCATGCTGACTGGGCCTGATCCCTCTGTTTTCCCACACATGCTTTATGATCTCACTTAGGATGATCTGCTCCATGACCTTCCCTGGCACTGAGGTTAGGATGACAGGCCTATAGTTTCCAAGATCTTCCTTCCTGCCCTTTTTGTAGAGGGTTGTCACACTGTCCAACCCCCAATCCTCTGGGACCTGCCCACTAGACTAGGACTGTTGATAAATGATGGAGAGTGGCTTGGTGAGCTCCTCTGTCAGCTCCTTCAACACTCTTGGGTGTAACACATCTGGCCCCATAGATTTCTGTATGCCTAAGTGGAGGAGGAGGTCACTAACCAATTCTTCCTGAATTATGGGGACTTCAGTCAGCTCCCCATCTCTGTAGCCTGTAGGGCAGTAGCTCCTTATTCAGCATAATCTTCAGGACGCAGTTGTGCAGTGGGGTAGCCAGTGTGCCCTGGGCTTCCTCACCATACTGCGGCAGGGTCCAGCCTGTCTAGGTAATGCCATTATCACAATCTGTCTTGTCAATTGAATAGCATGGTAGTACTTTTAGCCATGTAAAAATGCAACATCTGTGGTACAGTGTTGTATTATGGTTGAATTAAATGGGGTGGATTAACTTGCGAAAACCTGCATCCTAATTCTGATATAAATACGAATAGGGTATTATGTAGCTCTGAAGCTCTCTAATGTTTATTTCAAAGTAATAATAGCCTCAATAGTGTTCAAAGAGCTATTTGGTTTGGATGTAAAATATATATTACATAAACTAGTTTTGTAGCTGTCTGTATACCTAACTTTATTAAACTTTTGTGTCTAGAGTTCATTTTCTTGAGCTTTCTTTATCTCAGCTCCTGATCATGACTTTGCCAACTTGGAGCTGTTTTCCTTCAGATTTGTTGCCTCCATTCATTCTAATGGAATAGGAGTAAGGTTCCTACCCTAACTTTTTTTTTTTTTTTTTTTTCTGGGGGTGAAAAGAAAAATGGGAAAATGCAGATAGTAGTAGATATAGGGGGTCTTTTCCATGTATGAGTTAGTTTTCCTGACTTAACTTGTTCAGTTTCCATCAAATCAATATGAAATAACATGACCTAAGATGATGCATCAGAAGCTGAAAAGGACTCATAAAAATAGAAATGCTAGTATATAGTAGAGAACTTGCTATCTGCACATTCATAGCATTAACCTTTGTAGCACAAATTCCAGCTTACATGAGGTCTGTTTTTAATAAGATGAATCAATTCCATTCCACTTCAAAGGGCAGAAGTTGCTTGTTCATATTACTAGTCAACAACTCAACACCATTTTTACTAACACTGCAGAAATAGAGAAACCTAGCACATTCTAATGAAAAGTGAACAATTGTTTGGAAACTTGATAGTGTGCTATAATACATTAGCTGAAGAGTGAGCAGAAGCTGTGTTAAGAGAATTGACCTTTACATGCAATACCTTTTGAGAGGTAGAGAGGAAGAAATACATCACTAAGTGGAACAAGAAACAGAACAGAACAAAGTGGGACAGGAATTTTGACCAAAAGAGAAGATTCAATTATTTTTGGTAAGTTTTCCGATGAGAAACACCTACTTCTGGAAGCATTTTATAACCAGAACATTAAGCAATTCTCCCATGATCGCTACTTCATATAATAGTGTTTTATTGCTTTGCATTTGTCTGAGTATCAGAATAATAGCAATTTTTCACAATTACATAATGCTTTTAATCTCACAATAAATAAAAAGTGAATGAATATTACAGAACTTTCCACTGACTTCAGAGGGCTTTGAGTTTCCTATCATTCCCTTTCACAAATCTCCTTTATTTCTTGCCCTTGTCTTCAGATACTTTGTCCAGTCTTAAAACAGTCAGAATAAATGACATCACAGTTAGCAAAGACCAGTGAATAACACCAAGTGATAGCTAAATTCATCAATAAACCTTTTTAAGCTCCTTTGTCACCCAGGAAACCAACCTGGATTTCTTGATTTCAGTAAGGAATTTGATACTGTCCCCCACAGCATCCTCATAGATAAGCTAAGGAAATGTGGGCTTGATGATCAGGTAGTGAGGTGGATCAAGAACTGGTTGAAAGGAAGAAGGCAGAGAGTTGTGGTCAATGGGGCAGAACCTAGCTGGAGGTCTGTGACTAGTGGAGTCCCTCAGGGGTCGGTGCTGGGACCAGTGCTGTTTAATATTTTCATCAACGACCTGGATGAGGGAGCTGAGTGTACCCTCAGCAAGTTTGCTGATGATACTAAACTGGGAGGAGTGGCTGACACACCAGAGGGCTGTCAGCCATTCAGCGAGACCTGGGCAGGCTGGAGAGTTGGGCAGGGAGAAACTTGATGAAATTCAACAAGGGCAAGTGTAGAGTCTTGCATATGGGGAAGAACAACCCCATATACCAGTACAGACGGGGGCTGACCTGCTGGACAGTAGTGAAGGGGAAAGGGACCTGGGGTCCTGGTGGAAAGGAGGATGACCATGAGCCAACAATGTGCCCTTGTGGCCAAGAAGGCCAATGGCATCCTAGGGTGCATTAGAAAGTGTGTGGTTAGTAGGTCAAGAGAGGTTCTCCTCCCCCTCTACTCTGCCTTGGTGAGGCCGCATCTGGATTATTGTGTCTATTTCTGGGCTCCTCAGTTCAAGAAGGACAGGGAATTGCTTGAAAGAGTCCAGCGCAGAGCTACAAAGATGATTAAGGGAATGCAACATCTCCCTTATGAGGAGAGGCTGGAGGGAGCTGGGACTCTTTAGCTTGGAGAAGAGGAGACTGAGGGGTGACCTCATCAATGTTTACAAATATGTAAAGGGTGAGTGTCAGGATGATGGAGCTAGGTTTTTTTCACTGACGTCCAGTGATAGGGCAAGGGGCAATGGGTGTAAACTGGAGCATAGTAGGTTCCATGTGAACATCAGGAAAAATTTCTTTACTGTGAGAGTGACAGATCACTGGAACAGGTTGCCCAGGGGGGGTTGTGGAGTCTCCTACGTTGGAGATATTCAAGGCCTGCCTGGACAAGTTCCTGTGTGATGTACTCTAGGTTACCCTGCTCTTGCAGGGGGGTTGGACTAGATGATCTTTTGAGGTCCCTTCCAACCCTTGAGATTCTGTGATTCTGGAAACTGGACAGTAGGTGACTCAGGTAATTTCAGAACTGGAGGTTTGTTTAATTGATGTAACACAGAAAGGAGCAATAAAATCATGCCTTGTTATCTTTTATATTTAGTAGTTTATTTTACAGCATCCTTGTATTTTCAGTGTCCAGCTTATAATGTGTTCTTGTGTTAGAAATGCATTTCCTGCATTATTGTCAGCACTGGGAGAAGATGATGGTGTTGATGGTCAGGAATGGAGTGGTATGCTTGATCTGGGCTTGAACTTCCTTCCCTAATGTCATGTGTGAGTTCATGCACTGCTTTGCTGTACCCAGAAGTGGAGCAGAGGGAAAGGGCTCGTGGGCACCAGTCGAGTCACAGCTGAAGACCTGATAGCTGAGATGTGATCAGAAGTAGCTCTACAAACATTTCTTCTGGAAATCTGAAGATGCAACTGGCAAGTATCATTGCCTTGGTTAAGGGTTTAGCAATATGTGGTTGGAAAAGTCAACATTCAGCCAAGCAGTTCAATCCTACAGTAAAGAAAGAAATACTTGGGAACCTTGATATCCAATTTATTGTTACTACGCTTCAGAGTTAATATGAAGAAAAATAAATATGCCATTACACCCTACAATCTGCTAGGCCACACTTTTTTGCAAGATGATGAAGACAGCCCTTTTTCATATCTAGACCACTAGCAGGGGCTGTAGTTTAATGCTTATAAGAGGAGTGAAATTTCTAATTTATAATCCTCCTGCAAACTTCTGCAACAAATTCCAGGGTTACGAAATTGCAGAATTCACAGGGGCTCACACAGTTTTAGGTCACTTAGTTCAGGAAGCATTTAAATCTCCACTGAGTGTGGATAGCCATATCCGGTTACGTTTCATGATGCCTCTGTGTATGATTTTTGGTTCTGCAAGTTCTTCCTGCATTGGTGAGTATAACATTTTTTGATCCATTCAAACCTGAAACTCAGGGTATGTGAACTCAAAAGCTGATGAAATTGTGTAATCCTCCCAAAAGTGAAACTGCTGCTGAGCGCCTGTGGCCAAAACAGCCCTTCTTCCAGTTCATCAAGGACAGCCTTTCCTACAGCCATGCCAACATTTCCTGCTTTCTGTTGCATCTCTTGGGTAAGCCCCATAAGCAGTGACCTTGTGACTAAATGCCTGCCAGATCTTCTTTCTGGCAGAAACAACTGCTACTCTTGGCACATTCAAATGCCTGTTCAAATTTTAGGAAGTCTTCTATGAGGTGTTCATTTTATTTTCCTTTAGCAATGGAGAAACATTTCTCTAATAAGGAGACAGACTATGGAGTTACAAAATATAACTGGAGACACTAGTGGGAGTTAGCTGCATGGGCTCTCATTCCGCATGCCTTCTTGATCTGTGATATTTTCTTTTAAAATATAAATGCCATCATTCATGTAACCAGGAATTAATTCGTTATAGTTAAAAATGCAATTGATAATTAAAATCAGTGTATCTGTAGAGCTCTGCATTTAAACTAGCCTTATGGATACCAGCTTATGTCTTCAAGATCTGGAAGTAAGGGCCAAATCTTAAAATATGTATTTAGAGTACTTAAATTTGTGCATAGACAGTGGGATTTTCAAAAGGGTAAATGCATATGTAATATTCTGGACTGATGTGAGTATGATTCTTACCTCAGAGGTGTTTTAAAGTAGTTAATGGGTTTTTTGCATAATTCACAATATTAGGCAAAGCTTGTTAGACCCTTCCCAGAACAGACTGTTTGGATTTGTCTTATTTGTTTCCTGGCAATGAAAGATTTGAAAATCACACTTGGTGTCTTTCTGGCACCTAAATATATGGGAAAATATGGCTCCGGTTTCTTAAAATTTTATTTGGGAATTGGCATCAAGTTGCTTTTGTAACAGATACTTTTGAGTATACACCTCTAACCCCTGGTTGCACCTGGCTATCTGGTATTTGGGAGTAAACAAATGCTCATTAGTCTATTTTTATGAGGCAGGATCAGTGGGCAGCAACAGCAGGATACTTACAGCATGAATTATGATGAAGAATTCTTGGATGGGCAGGTTGGGGTTTAAAGAGGAATGAATCTCCCCTGTCCAGATACAGGTGCATACAGGTGATGGTTATCACCATTGAGATTCCTTGTGCAAAGCATTTAATATGATCCATGGACATCTTTCTTACATCTGCAGATGTAAAAATTGGATTTGTCTTTCTGGAGCATAATCTGTACAACACATAACCAATTTAAACTTAACCCTCTGGCAAAATAACAATTTCACAGACTATGCGTTTTTTGTTTTGTTTCTAGGTGGATGTTTAAAGAACAGAGACAGTTCTTGGGGAACATTATGACTTTGGTGTAGGCCAGCAATTGACATGCCTTTGGTATTAATATTATTTAACATAATGTAATTGCATTAATGCTGGCTAAGTGTATTCCTGTTGAAAACTTGTATTGATTGTTAACAGTAAAGCTGCAGCCTTTTAACACCAACTGTTGATCATCGTCTGTGTAAGCTAAGGGCAAGGATAATTTATACTTGCCAAATCACTTAGGGAAAATTCCATGTACATTGAAATTTGCGTATTCAGAAATATAGAGGGTAATTAGGGATAGGCTAAATCTTTGCCCTTTTCTCTGTTTGAAGTCACAAACTTGGAATGAACTGGCTGGCTTAAGATTTTCTGGTTGGAAGCAAGGTATAAAATGAAACTCAGTCCCCCTCAAGTCATGATAAAATATTTTATGATCTCATAATGTCTCATGTTGGAGGAGGAAAAAAAAAACAACAACCCAAATACAAAAAACCTCCTAACCCTAAGTCTCATACTGATTCATAACCTCACAAAAGGTTCCCTGCCTGCTTTTAAGTCAATAATGGGAAAGTTGGTTACGAAGTCCTACCAAATTTAGCAGAATTAACCCTATATTAATGAGGTTTTCTTACTCTAAAATTACACAGGGATCTTGCAGTATAAAAGTTAACTGAGTTCTCTCTGAGCAGTTTTGCACCAGACTGCAGAGCTCTGAAACAGAGATACAGTTCTATCTTAAAACCCATGGGATAAGGAGAAAGCATGAAGAAAGCATGTATGTTTCTTTAACAGACTTTTTTTAATAAAAGTTTAGAAAAAGTAAATAATAAAATATACATATTGTGTCAGTGAATAAAAATTGGGACAAGAATGTTTGTTTAAGAGCAAATATCTGACCTTTTAATTTTATTTTATTTTTTAACATATACTTGAATATTTGAATGGTTTGTAGAACAAAAACCTAAATATTCACCCAGATACATCAGCACCTGAGTAGCTCTATGCACCTGTGTTGCCTCACTGAAATAATTTGAAAGTGCAGTTTATCAATGCCCTGTTTTGGATCCTGTAGTGTGTAAGATCTTCGAGTAAAAACAAGGTGGCTGAAAAAAATAAAATTGCATTAATGTCATTATGCTGCATGCTACGGTGGTGTTGTTTCTTTCACGCTTATTTGGCTTTATTCTGGATGGCCACCGTGAGATTCACCTTTGAATGTGCAGAATAATGGTTTGGTTTTTGTTTGTTCTGGTTTCATTAATTTGTGGATTAGCCAAGTTGAAGAAGCAATTGCACTTATACCCCCTTCAAGTGACATTTGGTTCCTTCTATTTTTCTTCATTTCCCTCATATTTGCTATTCTTCATACATTCCTTCTCTTGCCTTTTCTTTTCTCATTGCTCAGACTCCTCTTGTCTCCCAGGACTGCACTTTGACACCCTTAAGCAGTGAATTGGTCTTTGCTTACTGTAGTACTCACATCAATCTTGTGGTTGTGGCTCTGTTCGTCATTCCATAATAGTTTTCCTTCCTCCCCCACCTCTTCTCTCTTATCTGTCTTTTAAGAGAATGTCTTTCAAAACTTTAGTGAGTGGGAATAGCAGTGTCTATGAAAATTTACTTGCTGTGTAAATACACCAAAGCTTTTTCTTCATAGAGGCCACCCACATTGCTGCATGTTCTCAGAACATCTTACCTTTTTTTTTTCTGGGCAATGGAACCTCACACATTTTGCTAATTTTGTTAAGTAAAGATATGCTTAGGTTGCCGATGTTTTCATCTGCATTAGGTAAAAATGAAAAGTCAAGTGGTCTCCTATGTCACTTACAAGTAGGAGAGAGCTTCACTTGAACATTGCACTCTGATTTCTCTTGCTGATTTTGTGCAAATTCTGTGCAACCTTTGTGTTGGCTACTCTTTGTATAAGGGCAGAAGATGTTTATTCCATGTACCAGCTCTGAGCTGCCATATATTTGACTGAATGTCTGAGAGGTCATTCTGAGAGGATTTCCAGGAGGAAACCTGGCTGATGGACTGCACTTCCCTCTTAATGACACGTTTTTTTCCCACTTTCTGATGTGTAGTCTTTCCATGTGGCAAAATGGTTTGGAGTAAGACTGAGAAATCTGCTAGTAACTTTATCTCCCGTGGCCTTACTCCGCAGAAGTATATAGACATAAACTCCTCTTTAAACATGCGAGGATTGGTAAATTCAGTGGGGTATTCACATCCTTAAAGTTAACCTCTCTATACTTAAGGGCTACAGCGACGCCCTCTACCTGGCTTTCAGCCAGCATCCTGAATATTGTTTATAGATCCTATCACTGCAATCTAGCCACAAAAATGGTTCCAATTTTTTAAAAAACTATTTCCAACAAAGACACAGGGAAACCCATTCTAAATAATTTTCAGTCACTTGACACTTCACTTTCTACCTTGCACTAATGGAATTCCTATATTTAATGTGCTCTTGTTAGAACACAGTGCCTCCTGAAACCTGAAGTTTAACAGAGACGAAGCAATTTTGTTGGTGTAACTGTGAGCAGGAAGTTATTATTAATCTCATCTTCTTCAAGCATAATTTACAAGGTCTTTCTAATCTGATCAGCTTTCTTGAACACAGTATGCTGATGACTTACTTCAAGTCATTCATGTGGAGATATTATACCTACTACATATGATGAAACAATATAAGGCAGATCAACTGCTTATAATCTAATTAGTTTGGTCTTTTTATTTACAGTTATGCCCTGAGTACAGCTGTGCAAAATTCACATAATTCGTTTCATAGAATTTTACACATTTTGCTTTTAATTTTGTTTAGCTTTATAACTGTAAGATTTAAGCTTTTTTTTTGCAGCTTCAGTGAAATTACTAGTCCCACCTCCAAAGCATAGGAAATCAGATATATATATATTTTTTTTTCCTAAATCTGAACTATATTCAGGGAGTAAATGAATCCTTTTAAAGTCAAAACTTCAAGTGAATTATTTGCTACAAGTTTTCATGAGAAAATGCCAAGCGGTGCCAGTTTCACTCCAAATGTTACACGTACTTTCAGTCGTGAATGGATCTGATTCAGAAGTGTGGGATAAGAGCTTTTAATGAACTATCATGAGTTCAGTAATGCCAGTACATTACAGATTGAGACCTTTCTCAGTTCAGGCATTCAATCCTGTGATCAGTTCATCTATGGCACAACAGAATAAAAGTAGGTCGTGGCCTTTTTTTTCTTTTGGATTTAGGGATTTGAAAACATAAAAAATGTTTATATATAATTTGTAATTATCTTTACTTGCATAGCTCTTAGTACAACATCCTATTAATGCATGATCATGTCTTCAGCTTGAAATACACACAATACACTGTCATGGACTCTAAAAAAGACACTCAGCTTTCTGCTGCGGTTATTCCTGGGAAAACACTTTGGATAAGTTATAAAAATGCCTCTGACAATGGTATTTCTCTTGGAGGACTCCAAATGTACAAAACCTTCTCAGCTGTTTTGTGTTTCCACACGTAAGTGGGTCCAGAAGAGAGAAGTACTTGAAGTACTGTGTGGAGTTCTGGTGTCCTCAACCTAAGAAGGACATGGAACTGTTGGAGGAAGTCCGGAGGAGGGCCGCGAGGATGACCAGGGGGCTGGAGCACCTCCTGTATGAAGACAGGCTGAGGAAGTTGGGGCTGTTCAGCCTGGAGAAGAGAAGGCTGCGTGGAGACCTCATAGCAGCCTTCCAGTAACTGAAGGGGGCCTATAGGGATGCTGGGGAGGGACTTTTCATTGGGGACTCTAGTGATAGGACAAGGGGTGATGGGTTTAAATTAAAACAGGGGAAGTTTTTTACTGTGAAGGTGGCAAGGCACTGGAACGGGTTGTCCAAAGGAGTGGTAAATACTCCATCCCTGGCAGTGTTCAAGGCCAGGTTGGACAGAGCCTTGGGTGACGTGGTCTAGGGTGAGGACTCCCTGCCCATGGCAGGGGGGTTGGAAATAAATGATCATGAGGTCCTTTCCAACCCAAACCGTTCTATGGTTATATTGGTTTGCACATAGGATGATGCCGAAATGCATTTTTGTGTCATTTTATCATGACCAAAATCTAATTCACTTCTGTCTATTTGTTTAGGTTTTACATTGTTAAAATTAGAAAATATTTTTTAGTAAAGCTTTCTATATGTAAATGAATGACTGGAAGATAGGGCCTGAATTTCTTTCTAGAGCAGACGAACGATGTATTTGTTCATCCTGTTTCCATATATCTTTGGCAGAGAATTTTTTGGCTAAATATAAAAGGTAATGAGAGGGTTGTAGCACAGTAAATTGTTTTACTTAGATTTCAAATTGGACAGTGGATATTCTGCAATCCATGTATTTATATCTGAACCTTGAATAACATAGTTTTTATTACTCTACCCTTCATTGAAGAGAATGCTTTGAAAAGAATATGTTGGCAAATAGTTTTATTTTTTTTATTTTTTTTTTTACCTCTTCCTTTTTACCCTGTACTCCTTGTACTCTGCAGCTGCCTAATATGTAACAAGGAAAACTAGAGTATTGCCAGGACTTGCAGAAACAATGTTTATTGCTTTTGGTTTAATTTCTTAGGAAAGAAAGAAATAATTTTCAAAATAGATATTACAGGAAAAGGATGTGTTTTGTTGGAAGACACTAGTATTAAGAGATAGAGATTTGACACCCCCAAATTATGATGCCTTTGCTATTTTTTAATGTATTAGTACTAGTGGTAGATTGCATTAACATTGCCAGTAAAGTTTATTTAAGATTTGTTAAGCGTTTGCTTTAGCTGTTAACATCATTCGAGGTGTCCCTGCCCATGGCAGGGGGGTTGGAACTTGATGATCTTAAGGTCCTTTCCAACCCTAACTATTCTATGATTCTAGTCTATGATTCTATCAGAATAGGAATGTGCATTAACAGTGCATTCAACCAAGTTGTTATTGTAGTGTATTGATTTAGTTTCTGGAGCTTACCTGGATTCCTGGAAAGACTGTTTTCTTCTTTTCCATGGCCTTAGCTATGTTCATAGTTTTATGGGGGCTCCTAATCCACCAGTGGGATGAATGAGTATCCACTTATTCATTATTCAAGTTTTTTATCCTACCTGTTTTCTTTTCTTACATTAATTTGTTGAAAGCTTGCAGCAAGGTTCTATGTAACCTTTAGTTCTACTATTGTTAGCACTTTCGTTTACCAGTAAAGGGCTCTGAAATTTTCAGTAGGTTGCATACCACTAATAGGGAAACTTAATTATTCCCTCAGTGTTTCAGAGCTCTCACTGACATCTGAGTTCTACACGCTTCGTATATACTGCATAACCTTCAGCTCCCGGTCATTATACCGCAGTGAATCTCACAGGCTAAAAAGAACAAGTTTCTTGGATATTATTAACATTACTGTGTCTACAAGGACATATATGAGGGAATCTTCATATGCTAAATTTGCTTTTCTCCCTCTCTTTCCATTTTGCTCCTTCTCTCTGTTTCAGCTGCCTGGTTTATTTGTGCCATTGGATCACATCAGGTTAAATTAATCATGCT